>NC_037592.1:30629644-30870875 GCF_003073045.1 Pomacea canaliculata | reverse complement strand
TATGTCGACAAGATTATAATTATTTGAATCAAGTTTGGTATTAAGCGATCGAGGGTACGTGTGCTGTCTTGTTGTAAGGACAGACCGACTCTCAGCAAGAGCAATGATGTCTATGCATACTACAAAATTAAATTAACAGCTGAGAGGAACACAGAACTTTTAGGTACAAATTATTACAGCTTGCACAGACATACGTGGATAGTGCACTATTTTCTTTAATCACTGCGCGAGTGGGTGTTGATCGTCTGTACAGAGTAACTACAATTAAGTAACTATATGTATACAAGTCAAATTTAAATAAATAACACCAAAAAGCCTAAACACATAAACTCACGATTTCATGATTTTGGTTTTGATTAAAAAAAAAAAACCCCACCAAAATGTCTGCTCAATCATTCAGCACACTAGAAGACCAGCGTCTGCATTCTCGAAATAAGGTTCTTTGTGAAACATTTGTCCTCGCTACAAGCGGAGGGGTGATACAATTAACAAAACCCCCAAAAAGCCAATTTTGGGATTGATTGCGAATAATAGCGGAGAGTCCTAAAAAATTTTATCGATTCACCTAATTTTTATTGCGACCGGGGGAAAAAAATATTCCACATGCGACCCCGGATGTTATTTATCAATTCTAACAAGCAAAAAGCCGAAAAGTGGTGCTTTCTTTAGAAAGTATTAAACATTGATTTTCTACGGATTTTATTTATCAAATTAAACAAACAAGCGCATACGTGCCTTGACATTAATACATGACAAGCTTTTTAATTAGATTAGTTTAGTTACTTGAACTGTTAGAGCTGAAGACTGCTAATGTAATATTAACATTCATTGTTTACAATGTTGTACCTCGCCACCTCCCACTCATCGGCAGGATTGGTCGATCCCACTATATATTACCGAATTCGACACGTAAAATATTTTAATTGTTCACACAATCTGAACCAGCGATACACAAAGGGAGCTATTGAAAAATAAAATAGCAGCAGCAACTTTTTGCATGTGTAGACATAGCTTCTTCTATTTACTAAAGATCAAAACTAGCTGCCCAAATCTGGTATTGGTATTACTGTCTATTTGCTGTGTCAAAACTAGACTAAAAGGACTTGCGTCGAGTTGTCCTATGATCGATCGACCTCATTCAAGCAAGCCGAGCTGATCGTAACAAACAAACAAACAAACAAAAAAAACCCCATTGTATATAGAAGCACTCAACACTTCAAATACAAAAGACAATATAATATATTAATATATAAGAAGCATATGTTATTGGTATCATGATTATTGCGTAGCCTTGCACTGGTTATAGCATCGAGCAGTCTTGCGATGGTCGCCTTCGCTTTACTTGGCCTTTACCCGACATTTGCATGTCACGTGAGAGCAAGGTGGTCTTAAACATAGCCGCTCAGCGGTACTTGAGGTTTGAGTGGCCGCGTTCTTCACTGCGTCGGGCGGACTGTGCCTTGCTGAGAAACCCTGAAAACCACGAGATCGTTAAGTTGAGCTTGCGTGGAGCGGGTGTCGTAAAAACCAAAGTAGCCAGAAGCTGCTATTCATGCCAGTTTGTGGTCGCATACAACATCCAAGCACAGCAAATCGTTCAGTGATGGTGAATTTGTCAACAAGTGCATGCTCCATGTAGCTGATCAAGTCTGTCCACAACAAAGAAGAGAGTTTGAAGAAGTCAGTTTGTCGAGAAGAACTGGGGGTTCGCCGCATTGAAGCAATTGTGAAGACTGACATCACAACTGAAAAGGCGGGTACCTTCATTTAGCTGTTTTCCTTGGCATTCGATGAAAGCACTGACATCGATGACACTGCACAGTCGCTCATCTTTGTACGAGGCATTCAGAAACTTTGAAATCACAGAAGAATTGCTGTCAATGGAATCAATGAAAGACACTACTACCGGAAGTATTTTTAGATGTGTGGAAAATACAATGCAATTACCATGGCAGAAAATGGCAGTAGTACTACGGATGTTGTCCATCTTTGACAGGAAAGGAAAGTTGGTCTACTGAAGAGATTGGGTTATGACCGTGTTGCAAGAGGTCGATCTGCACAGGAGTTTTACATTAAACACTTTATTCCTTGCATATGTAATAAATACGCGATTAAGGTATTGCATCCAGTAATCTGGCCCGCCAAGGACTTCATTTCCCCATATCCGGCCCGCCGACCGGAGAAGTTGCCCACCCCTGCTTTAAAGAGTCAAGTGTTGACTGTGCAGACATGTAGATGTTGTCCATTTTGTGTTTGTGTTAAGCTTAACTTAGTGTCTTAATGAACACAAAATTAGTATATCTTTAGCCAGATATAATTTGCTCCATGTCCTTCCTTGTCTGTCGTGTGTGACACACGTTTGACCTATGTGTCTATTTTCTGTTGCATTTTACAGACTGAGATTGACTTTCAGATTGAGTCTGTCATGTGTGGGCAGGAAAGATGTGAAAGATTGTGAGAACACGGTTAGGGTTATGCAGTGTATGTTGACAATGACAATGACAACGACGACGACCAACTTTACATGCGCAGTTATGCTTGGGAAGTATGCTGAGTTACAAAAATAGAGCAAGTGGTGGTTACCGTCTTCCCACCGTCTAATACGAGGCATACAAAAGTTAATTCAATCACCGAATACCGAGGTTACTATTTTATCATCGCCGACTAACAAATTTGTTGCCGGGGTACTGTACTTAAACAAGACAATAATTGTGTTTGTTTGCAACACATGTTAGTCACGTTAATGATGTAAAACACAAAAAGAGTGTAGCTTATATGTATTCGGAGAATTTTTTTTGTTAAGATTTGAAAACGAATGTCATGACCGTAAAGAATTGTGATTTTATTGGCGGGATCCACCGTGCGAGCGATGTTCTAGTGTGGGACAAAGAATTTTGTACTGATTTCTGTTGTATCTCAAAAGACAATGTATACTTATTTGTATGTTTTGTTCATAGTGATGAGATGTAGCTTTTACCCTGATAAATGAAGACAGGCTAAAACTCAATCTGTGTCAGTGAACTTCTCGTTGTGTGACATCAAAGTGCTTGTGTAAAGATGGATTCTGGTTTACGGACAGCGCATCAGAGCATTTTCTAAAGATAGAGGTGAGCATTAAGTCCAGCAGTATCGGAAAGACTGTTGAATTTAATTTAGAGTTGGAAAAGTTACATGTTGATATTTCAACACTTAACTGAAGCTTAATTGACTGTAAACTGACATTTACCAATTCTTGATGATGTCAGACTTGACTGAATGGAGCAATGTGTGGATGAGAAACTAGACAGGCACGAAACTGTTATGAAACCTGCTGATTGTTCACAGGTAGACAGCAGACAATACAGTTTTCCGGTTGCATAAATTCATATAAAAAATACCTGATAAATTTGACACCGACCAGTTTTGCAGGTAATGTCTGAAGTTTTGTTTAAAAAAAATGAAGGAGTTTCATGAAGGGAATATAGAAGTTTTAGATAGGAATCTTTTTATGACAGAAAAAGACTAATAAACGAAACTTTAGTGTGGTAAACAAAGCTGATAAGATTGGTAAACAAGAGCACAAAATGTACGTTGGCGGCAACGATGGATTTGTTGTGAATTGATGTTTTTTTTAAAGATAATCCCCTGATTATTGCAGAACAAAATAAATTAAACTCCGTGGCTACTTTAAAATCTGCCTCACACACACAGATTCAATCTTCTACCCCGCACAAACACGAAAAAAAGAAACACATCCAGTCTTGTGCAGAATTCAATAATGCAGTTTCTGCTTAATAGATTAGAAAAAAGGGATTATAGATATTCGTATTTACATTTCATTCTTCATAGGATATTTACTACACAATTTTGTTTAGATTATATTGAATGCATATCAAACGCTATTCATAAATCAATATTCAATAAATTAGCATGATGATTAGTACATTGTCAGCTTATCCTGTCAACACTGAAAGTGTGTTCGCTCCCACCAGGCACACCAACTGTGACTTTGAAAACAATTAAAATTGAAATTATTTATCAATAAGAAAAATAAATCAAACACGTTTCTTTGCAAAGTGTCGTAAACACCGTGATGTATCTGTGTTTTCGTTTAGTAAGAGTTCAACCTACCCTTGGTCTGCTAATCAACATTTTTCACGCATCAAATCTTAAAAAACAAAACTGTGAACACTTGGCTCCTTCATGCGGTGAGTGTGAATTTACATTTTCTGCATTATAAAAGAGAAAAAATAGAAAAACACAAACTTTGTACGATTGGTAATAGTTGATTTCTACCCATCTACCCATATGATCTTTGTACTCAGATTGTTGGCTACCTCATCTCTCCCTTTCTAGAAGCGCAGACTTGTCAGAAACAAATGAAAAAAATGTTCACGGAACACTGAGACTTCTCTCTAACTCCTTGTGGACACTTCATTGAAAGCTTCTTCTCATCGTCTCATCTGACTTAAATGTGACAGCTTCACTAATAAATATTCTGCAACCGCTTAGCTGAGTGTACATCTACACTTGCTTTATGCCCTTTGTCATTTAGTGGAATAGCGTTATCTCCCTTTGCCTTGGGTGATGGTGTCGAAACATGTTTTGTAGATGTGAATCTGAAAATTGTCCAGCGTGTATGAAGATCGTTCAAGCTATGTTAGCTTAAATTTGCATGCTTGTTGCTCTTTATTTGTACTTTAACAATTTTTGGACTGATGGATGTCAGTACGTCACTTGGTTTGTGTCACGTGAATACATTCGTGCCACAAGAGAGGCTGTGTTAGGTACAATAAACCGTTACACGAAATGTTTCATCTTTCAGACTAATAATAGCATATTCAACTATAATATATGTAGATATAATTTTATAATATGCACGAGCGTGCAGGTCAAGCAGAAAGTAAAAGAATACTATTTTTTATGTAACTAGCTTTTATCATATTAATATATGGCCACAGAAACATGACAAAGTCGTCAGAAACTTCGTTATTTCTAAAAAAATAAAAATGTGTCCATGATGGTGTCAAAAGGTGATCAGTTGGAAAGATTAAGGAAAAATAAAAAAAATCAACTAATTAAATGTTTGGTGTTAATTAGAAAGCTATATATATATAGGGTATTTAACTTGCGTCTTAAAGCATGATTGCGAAGAAGATGGATACAAGAACATGGAATAACATTATCTTCCGTGACATAGCGTGATTGGTCTCCTGCCCTAAAATTAGAGGAGCAGACACGTTTAAAAAGACCTGCTGACATTCCACGTCACTGCAGGCATCCAGTGTATAAGGCTGAACCACTCTTCCTTCCAGTTCAATCGTGATGTCACCATTCTCGAAGGCCTGGCCAGCTTGCATCACCACATCTGTCATGTTGGGCCTCGGAGACAAGCTGTTGTAGTTGGAGTCGTAGGCCACACGGTCAGCCAGTAGGATGAAGACGTTCAGAGTGCCGCTATCCCCCGCCTGTCCATAAGCAAACCACGTGACGCCTGTAGCATTCCAGTTGAGTTGCTTGGCCATGGTGTCTGCTGTGGTGCCTGCCAGATTATGGAAGTAGAGGTTCGCAGTACTCTCGCCCTGCCAGTTGCTTGTGTCATTCATTGCCTGGCGCTTGAAGATTCGTCTTGGCCGCAGGTCTGAGTCGGTGAGAAGGTATTTGTCAGAAAGACTAATATGAGGTCGGTTTGATCGTCTGAGTGTGAAGCCAGCCCTGTGCTCAGCTTCTGACACAGACATCACATCTCGCTTGTTACGGGAGGCAGGCAACTGCAGACGAATCTTCAGCTGCTGTATGTAGGAACCGAGTTGATTGCTCCAGACTGGCAGACATCCTTTGGACACCTGAGAAATTATTTGGTTTCTTTTGCTCTTAGGTATGATTACTTGTTTTATTGATATGTGTGTGTGTGAGTGAGAGAGAGAGAGAGCATGCATGTGTGGGACATCATATTTTTCCAATACATCATCTACACATCATTAAATGAATGCAACTGGAAATGCACCACATTTAAAAAGATAAAACATAACATTGTTCCGAAAGCCTCACATATGTAAAAAAATATTGTACTGGTTGAATTGGTGAGAATAAATTAAGACAAGTCCAGACTGTGTCTCTGTTATTACGGTATAAAGTGCAGAAAAGTACAAAGTCAATGTCTTATGCTCGTAATGCGTAACTTTGACAATAAGTACACCTTGGCTAAAATCGATCAAAAAAGAGAAAGTCTTTTCCCAAACAGTTTTTAAAATTA
This sequence comes from Pomacea canaliculata, assembly GCF_003073045.1. Taxonomy (NCBI): domain Eukaryota; kingdom Metazoa; phylum Mollusca; class Gastropoda; order Architaenioglossa; family Ampullariidae; genus Pomacea; species Pomacea canaliculata. Next base: position 30,864,640 of record NC_037592.1, on the reverse strand, counting down.
TTTGTCCTAAAATTGATATTGGCTTTTTAACTTTAATTTTCTGTAGTCAGTTCAGACAAACACATTTATTAATTAAACATGCCTCTAAACATACTTTAAAGAAATTAGAGTGCACGGCCTTATATGCTTTGAAAATATTTCAAGTGTAAGCTGAGTATGTAAAACAGTAAGATTACCTCAAACATTCCGTACATCGAGTTGGAAAAGGCTGATCCGAAAGCACCCTTGATAGTCCAAAACACCCTCCAGTAGTCCTCACGTGGCAGCTGGCAGAAAGATGGAGCGCCTGAGCCGGGTTTCAAGTAGCAGGGTGCATGTGAGTTGAAGGCGTAGGACTTGACATCAGCACACGTGTAGGTAGTGTAGTCTCGCATTAAAGGTACCAGTGCCATCTGCATCAATAAATAAATGTCTGTAAGCACGGAATAATGTCAGGTCCCTTTTCAAATGCGATAGTCGTGACAACTTCGCTTTGCTGCAGAAGTAGAAGAACAATTATAACTAAATATAAACGGTAACCCGTGTAACTAGCTGACTGGTTATCCTTACGTCCGTTTAGTAACAATGACTAGCTGAAAATAAACTTGTATTCCTCAGATATTTTAATATGGCGATACACTATTGCTCTGAAACACAGTCTAAAGTTGTCAAGGTTATTCCAACGAGCTACTGACAGAGATTTCGTGAAAACCTGGGCTGTTTCTGTCATCCATCCTGAAAATGTAGATGTCGCATTTTATTAATTGTTTATACGTTACTTACTAAATTTGTTTGATTTTGCTTACTTTTATTTTTTGTTTTTATCTACTTGTGTTTTTCTTTATTTGCTACTTTATATATTTATTCTCGATCTCACTTGATATATATATATCCTACAAATTATTTGCTTTATTTTATCCTTTCTTGTGTATTCAATACAAAGCAAAGGAAATATAACATTTTAGTTTTTTTTAATGACATTTAATAGTCACACAGATTACGACATGGGGCAAACATCAGGTGGCACACAATGTCATATTCACAATGCCAATAGAGGGGCGGGGTTATAGAACTATGTGCTCACATCACGGACCTTCATTGTCAGTAAATCAAGTTCCGCGCCTCAAACAGAGGTAACGGGGACAACTCCATTGAACAGAGTGGAACCGAGTAGTGGGGGAGAGAACTGAGCAACTTGGCTTCAGGGGAGTGGAGACTGGAGTTATGGGCCATTAATGAACTGGGTAAGAGAGAAATCTTTCTTTGGGTTACAGTTAGGCCCTAAGGTACTCGACTCAAAAGATGGTGTATGTCGTGTCTAGTCAGTAATGGTGGTGACCGTGTCTAGCCTACTGCAAGCTCCTGCCTACTGTTGCCAGATAAGACAGGAGGTCACGTGCACATGTAGCCGTACAGGTACACATTACGTGTACAGGTACACGTCACGGATCTAAGACTGTGTTACCTGGAGACACTTGCGTACAGCGTCTACCCATAGCCGTCCCTTAGAAGAAAAGGTGTTGTAGTTGCTGGAGTATGCGTTACAGAACTTCTCCCCGTATGCGATACCATAGTCGTCAGATCCGCTGGCACACGGGAATTTCTTTTCTAGACAATTGCTGTACCAACTGCAGTCGGTACCAGAGGGGCTACATGCAACAAGAAAAACAACAAGAACAACATGCCGTGCGAGCGCGCATTCAAACAAAATTTATGCGTATTCAACTTCTTTGCTTGCGATCTGAAAGAAGTACAGTGATACCTCGGTTCTCAAACGCCTTGACTTTCGACCAAATCGGTATTCGACCAGGAAATTCGAGAAAATTTTGTCTTGGAATCCGAACAAATATTTGGAACTCGAACATCCGAACGTCCGAGATGAGCCGAGTTGAGTCGAATGGCGTTCATTCTGCCCAGCGCGCCTTGCTTGCGTCATCAGTGTGAGTGCAGAGGAGAAAAAAACAGCAAACAATTGACAAATTCTTCCGTAAAGAAATCAGACAAGCAACTGCAGAGCAAGATTCTGATTCTCCTCAGCAAAGATACAGAGAACAGAAACACCCGAAGAGCAGTTACCCTCTGTTTTTATTGAAGAGGACTCCCCTTCAAAACAATAACCATCCCCCTTCCCTACTCCCTCCACATTCATTCCCTCCTGCCATAAAGGTTGGTACAGGTACCGTAAATGAAACACAATTTACTGTACTGTACTGTACAATATAATTTTTTGTTTTTGTTTTAATAAATACACTTTTATTTCTTATTTCTTGTTGAGACTCATGTTTTTCTACATATTATATACAAATTAGGCCAGTAAATAGGCATTTTCTGGGGCTTGGAACGAATTAATCCAGTTTCCATTATTTCCTATGGGTTTCATTGCTTCGGTTCTCGAACAATTTGGTTCTCGACCGTCCTCCCGGAACGAATTATGTTCGAGAACCGAGGTATCACTGTACATAACGGCAATTTTGAATTTTATGAGACTAAGTTTTGCATTAGCAAGTTTTTGATAAAAAAGAAACCATGGACTGCTGAGTACATTACTACGAATCTATAATAGTAAATGATGAGCCAATTAAAAAGTATTCACCATATTTTAAACTGTTCCATTTACTCAGTATTCTTTTCACAAAATGTATTCCATGGTGAAACTCAATGTTTCAAAATCTTCGCTCTTATGGCAGTCTTTCTCAAAATGCTATCACTCGGCCTGCTTACAACCACTTCAGTAAATGTAATCTGTTCTTCCTATAATTAATGTGGATAATATTTTGAGCGAAGAAATTCAGTATATATATACGTAGTTTCATGCCTGAAGAATCGCACACACACACAGACACAGACACAGACAATTACCTATAACATTTTGGGGACAGAGTTGTGTGGTAGGAGTTAGGTGACACAGTGCTTTGTTGTGGGTCACAGGCGCAGTCAGCTGTGACATTTCCGCTGAGAACACCGTGCAACTCAAGCATACACTGAAAGTAGCAGTACGTTGTCCAGTCTCTGCACGCGTACATGCCTGTAACAACCACGAATTTCTTATTAATGGACCGCTGGAATACGATTTTTCCAGTTAAATACTAAAACTTGGCAGATGTGTACAAAACTTCAGTGACATTCAAGTGTTGGTCTCGGCCGACAAACAGCAGCCCTACTACACACGTCGGTTGTGACAACAGTGAACGTGCATGGAGCGTTGATTTTGCAACCAGTTTATACTCTCGAAAGAGTTAAACTATCGCAGTCCCTACAACAGGCTTTGTATCACTTTAGTAGGACAGCACAGTACAATAAGAATACAAGTTTTAAAATATTATAAATGGAATGAGAAGGGAACAATTGAACAATATGGATCAGGCGCACTCAATATTTAGCAGAAAATATTTCTTTCAATTTTCTTTACTTTTATTACAGTAACTAATAATATATATGCATTTTAAATATAACCAAAGAGTAGAATGAAGGTGGTTTAAAGTTATACAATAGTTTATTTCATGTAGATTATTAAATTTTTTAATATATCTCATTCATTAAAACTGTCGTTTCATTTCAAAATGCCTTACCTTTCGACTTCTGTGTTAGGTAGTCATCCGTGACACAGGTACCCCATTGGTAACCAGTATAATGAGACGATAAATAACAGTCGTATGATCCTGCAGGTCCGGCATAAGAGCTGCACACTGCATTAGCAATTCGAGGGTACTGGATCATCAGCCATAGCGTCCAAAAGAATACAGACATTTTTGGACGGACTGACTCTGAATGAGAAAAGCGAAAAAGAAGCATTTTCATCAGCTTGCACGACGACAGAAACAATCCGCAGCGTAGGATATCCGGTGCAAGTCTGTTCAGAGAAACCCACTTTGTGTCGCAAGCACTGGGGTTAGGCTACATGGAGCGAAGTAAAAGGATCTGAAAAACATTTTGTCCGCTTGCTACCCGGGTGTAAAGGCTGTGTCACATGGATTACATCGACTGTTGTGATCACCCTAAACACATACTGAGCGCAGAAAAATATCTCTATCGTCAATCTGACACGTAGAAATATTATTTGTCGACCTGGGAATAACATCCAAGTGAGGATTCATCCGGGATATAGTTGTCTGCTTTTGGAGTCACTGTGTCTCGTACTTTTAGAACTAAGGGCTGAATATGCTTTGCAGAAGTTGATAAATAAATACGAATTTAGAAAAAATACTGTGAAAAGTAATTTCTTAGTCTAGATCGTATGATTATTCATTAAAAAATGGAATATATTGATATAAACCTATGATAGAAAGCCAATACTGTATGCATAATTTTAGACTTTGAATGCATGAAAGAAGAAAAATATTACTTTCATTCTCAACTAAATCGTACAGATTTAATTCCTCCTCTTCCTCTTCTTCTTCTTCTTCTTTTCTCTCTCTCTCTCTGGTTTTGCGTATGTATATAATTATAGTTTGAGTCTTCCTGTCTGTTGTCTAACTACTTACACTTTTCACGAATGTGTTGTCTTTACAACCACTCATAACTCATAATGTTTTTAGCAGTCAGTCTTTACCTTCAGTTTTACCAGTTTTTACTTTCCGCTGTCAGAATATGTGCACAATGGATTTTATCCAAGTTTAATTTGAATCAAAAGGCGCAGCACTAGATAAACACTCGTTCATGACACTGACGAGAACCGAACTCATCGTATAACATTTTTAAATAATATTTTTGTCTAAGTTCACTTGCAGAGAGTTTATATCCTTCCGTCAGAAGGATTGCTATGTTTGGCATCGTAAGGTACATTCTTGAAAGTGTGCTGCGGGCTTTAGTCTCTTATACGTCTATCAGAAAGTTGGAAACTCCTCTCCTTGGAATACCTTCTCCTTTTTCTTCATGGGGCTGAAAGGAAAGCATTAAGCTCTTTAAAATAGATATTCCTGCTACAAAGTAGCCTTATAAGAATACCACTACACGCCCAGTTCACTCTGTGCCATACACATTAACTGTAAATGTGGCAAAGCCAGTAACAACTTATGCCAAAGCAACGATCCTACTACCTTGTGTTCTGGCTCACAGTTACCTAGGGCCCAACTGTAGTCAATATTTCAAAAGGAGTAAACCCCATAACATAATTCGGCCATTGTGAGAGGCCCTGAGACGACACCTTTCTCGGGGCCAGTTTTTTTTTTTTTTTTTATGAAGATTGTGTCAATCTTCTCTGGTTTACCTTACCCGACCTTTTAAGTGTCAAATAGCTATTTTACAGCTGTGTTGACTGTGCAGACATGTAGATGTCTGTTTTGTGTTTGCGTTAAGCTTAACTTAGTCTTAATGAACACAAAATTAATATGTCTTTAGCCAGATATATTTTGCACCTGATCCTTCCTTGTCTGTCGTGTGTGACACACGTTTGACCTATGTGTCTATTTTCTGTTGCATTTTACAGATTGAGATTGACTTTCAGATTGAGTCTGTCATGTGTGGGTAGGAAAGATGTGAAAGATTGTGAGAACAGGGTTATGCAGTGTATGTTGACAATGACAATGACAACGACGACGACCAACTTTACATGTGCAGTTATGCTTGTGAAGTATGCCGAGTTACAAAAATAGAGCAAGTGGTGGTTACAATATAAGGACAAGACAAGGATAATGTTGTTCATCGTAGGAAACTTCAAAGCTACTTACTCCACACCTACATCATCATCTTCTCTCTCTCACACACAGTAGCTCCCCAATTACTTCGCATCAATTACTCTCCCTTCCCCATCTCTACCTGGGTACCTGAGGTTGGGAACGAACGTGTATTACTGGACTGCTGGCAGACGATTTTTTCCAGGTAACTACTAAAACGAGGCAGAAGTGTACAAATCTTCCGGTTTGTTCCCATTTCAAATTATCTCCTAAAACGAGGCAGGAGTGTACAAAGCTTCCGGTTTAGTTACATTCATTGTTCAGGCTCGCCGAGACTAACAGTGGAGAACTTCGCAAGAGACTAAGCGTTGGTCTCCGTGGATTGGGCTAATCCATTATTGTCGCAAATAATCTTTGTCAGTGCGCAGTTTCCTAAAGGTACACGTGCACAGGTTTTCTAACACTTGATTAATTACCACTGTTCAGTTTTTATTTCTGCTATGATAAATATAAATATGATTTTACATAATACAAATTTAACAATGATAATTAATCAATACAGCATAAATATAATACCCTTTGACTTAAAACATTTCAATAACAGTTTGAAATGTGAATCACTGTTTGCCTTAAAATATTAAAGTAGCATTTAGGAAACATTGGTTGTATATTTACTAAACGTTTTAGAGGAAATTAATTTTTCTTAACATGTACTAATTTTTACATCAAAATATTTTGTGAACGTTTTCAGTAACACGGATAAAAGCTTATAGCTTGTACCTGCTTACATGCAAACAATAGATCGTCACCGCGATGGGCAAAGTGACAGTTAACTGTATTAACTGAATTAATAGTATATTCTTATATACAAAATATTTATTTTAACCTTAATTTTAGCACATTAGTTTACACAATGAAAAGCACATAACTAATGAACTGTGTAATCAAACCTTTATCCAATTGTCTTTTTCATGATAATCAGTTTTAAAAAAAAACAAGCTATGCTGGTATTCAACTCATTTCTTACCTTTCGCATCAAACAACTTGCTCAGTAAATGATATCTCAGTATATTTAGTATTATATTTTTAATTACAATCTGCCATGTAATTTTCATCCTTTGCTAAATTTTATTTAATTTTAAATGCAGAACTTATTATTAGCAGATGTTTGAGCTTAGTATTAATGTGTGTGATTTGTAAATACTTAAACTGATACACAGAACAACATAATAAAGCATTGGCAATTGTATGCATGAATTATCGAAATGCATAAGTTACATTCATGCTAAATTCATGTTAGAAACATCAAATACTCAAAACAGGTAACAGTAAAGACGATGTAGTTAACTTTTAAAACAAATTTTACAGCTAAAACAGCACATTAAAACACACATAGTGTGAACTAAGTCTGACTTGTAAAACTGAAGACTTTTGAAATCTTGCAAAGCGTAAATTGTTAAGTTAAATTCAACAATCCCTTTCTTCAAAAAAAAAAAATTTCTTATGGCTCTGAACAATTTGCTATTGTTTTCACAAGGACCACAAATATTTCAGTCACCATGGCAATTCATTAGGTCAGAATTGACAATGTCTATTGGGTCAGAGGCAAGCTGTGTACAGCGTGTTAAAGTTAGCCTTGAACCAGGTTCTTCAGTGTTTTGACATTTGTGTCACCTCGGGGCTACACACCTGGTCCGTTGACGCTGTTGTCGCCACAGTCTGATCCTGCGTTGGTAGGACATACACTCATCAGCACCTGTTGGCAGTTAATGTCAGAACAAGCTTGAAACTTTAGCACCAAGGCCTTCTGGTTGCCGGTAACTAGGTATGCCCCGTTGGCTCTAAAAGCCTGTCCAGCTTCGGTGACAAGCTGTAGGATGTTCGCTTTGGGAGACCATGGGTGCATCTGCAGGTTGAAAGCGTGTCGGTCGGCAAACAGAAGCGACATGTCGAGGACGGTGTTGTTCGACGTTTCCTTCGCGTAAGCAAAGCCGATGACCTCTTGGTCGTCCCAGCCCATCAGTCTGCTCATAGAAAGAAAAGCCTCGTTGGCCAGCTTGTGGTAATCACGCTGCTGGATTGTTTCCCCTTGCCACACGACGTCGGTGGCAGCACGTGGAACTCTCGTGTCAGGCACGTGACGAGAGTGACGCTTGCGTCTGATCGCCATGACGACGGGAGTCTCCTCTGAAATCTCGTTCGTCTCCTCTGAAATCTCGTTGCTGTTGACGGCATTGGACACGGAGGACACGTCTCGCTTACGGCGGGAGAGGTTGGGAAGTTGCAGGCGGATGTTTATTACGTTCATGGAGGGGTCTAAGGGCAGCCCACCACTGCATTGCGACTTGGTCTGTAAAACAAAAGACAAGACTGCTTTAATTTTTGTTATTATTTATTTTATTTTGTTAGTTTTCCTTTAGATTGATTTGTTTGATTTGAACACTTCGTATAACTTAAACGTCTGACACTTGTTCAACCGTACCCGGTTTTCATCACCCAAATATATTTTCACAATTCTGATCTAAATGCCAGATGTTTCTAACTCTGTTTACTTGCTTTCTCCTAATACACCATTTATTTTCTGATCCTTGTTCGTTTCGTATCATTTTTTCTTAATTTTTCTGTAGACCATTTCTTTACGTGATACGTGCATTGGGATCGAGTATGATCCCTTACATGATGAGGCATGTGCCATTTACCAAAATAATTATTCCTTTCCTACGTCTCAGGTCTTTAATAATGACACCCAGCTGTGCCCTATATAGCCTTTAGGCACGAATCTGTCACTTGTCACAACCGTCGCTGTCTGGCTAAAACACCTCAAAAAAAAGGACCAGTAACGCGACTAAAGGGAAGGAAGTCGTACTAGACTGATCGGAAATCTTATTTTGTCACACGAGTTCTCTCCCATCAAAGTCTGAAAACATGAAAGTCGGCACTGTGCTTTGGTAAATTTGAAAACTGAGAGGGAACTAGAGCTGGGATGTGTTTATTGTATCAGGGGGCTCTTAATTCAGAAGTATATAAGTGCTAGTCATATACTGGATACTTTTTAATAATATTAATAATAATAATATTCCTGTGTAATTTATAACAATCTTTTCACAAAAATCCACAGAAATAAACAGCGAACGTTTTTCCAACTATAATATACTCAAAAAATACTTACTCTCAAAAGTCCCAGAAGGCTTTCCACAAACTTCAAGCCCAAGGCGTTCTTGGTCGCCAAGAAAATCTTCCAGAAGTCAGCAGACGAGACGCTGCATAGTCCAGGCTCACCTACATACGGGTTTGAGTAGCACGTGGCCTGTTTCTGGTATGCATGTGTGCTGACATTAGCGCACGTAAAACTTTCGAAAGGAAGCAGCAATGGCGCAAGTTCCACCTGAAAACAGGTTTAACGACATGATGTCAACCCCAGGCGCCCATGGTAAATGGTTCTATCCATCATTTCTATGACACTATGTTTGCGAAAACCTGTCTGTCTCAGAACGACAAAAGGAATACCCTGTGGCAAAATATGATGAAGTGGATATTTTTCGCGATCTTTCAGCTTGAAAACTTAAAAATTTTTTGGTAGAATTTAAGCTGGCTGAACTCAAAATTGTATGCACTTGATAGTACGTTCATTCGAACAAGAAACAACAATAAGAACCCCCCCCCTCCACATCCCACTTGTTCCTGCTGAAAAATCACTATGCATGTTGATAATTAAAACCCTGAAAAAAAAACCTCGGTATGATGTATTCTAAGACTGCCTTTCAAAAAATATTTTGCATTCTGTAATAAACTACATAAGCATAAAAGATGAGACGCACATGAATACCACGTGATTAGCAAAACCCTTTAGATTATTTCTTGCTCCAGCAAAAAGACAGGTAAACAACACTGATAATCTAATACAGAACGTGTTAAATAGCGTGTGTATGTGTGTAAAATGGTAAACTTAACTGATCCTGTCATTCGTTTCTGTTTTAGCATCTATGTGCGCAAATGTTGGTGCTAGAGACAGAGAGAAAGACAGAGAGAAAAAGGGAGTAACCGAGACGGACTGAGTGAAGAAAACGTAAAATAAACTGAACCCTTCTTTAACAAGATCCCAAGTTATTCGTGCTGTCTTATATAAATTTATTACGTCCATGAAGACAAGAAGAGTGTCTCTTACTTGGAGACATTTTCTGGTGGCGTTCAGCCATCTTAGTCCAGTCTGTGTGACGTCAGCAGCATTTTCTTCAGCAAGGGCGCATAACTTCTGGGAAAACGCCATGACGTAAGAGTCAAGTCCCCCTGAGCATTTGAGCTTCCTCTCCAAACATGTCAGGTACCAGCCACAGTCCGTGCCGGATGGACTGCGAACAGCAACAGCATCAACATCAACATCGACAAAAAAGGCCTTAATGAAAATAAACATCCTTCTAATTAAAATAACTTCTCAATGCTTCAAGTTTTGCGTTAAATCCCCACCACCACCTTTCGTTTTGAGATTAAACGATATACAGTCTTATGACATCTATACTAATACCGACTTTTTATATATCCCACTGATTATAATTCAAACAGCCTGAAACAATCATACAATACTTGTAGAAGGCTTGCTAACGTGGATGGGATTTTATATAACGATATAAAGGCTTAACTGTGATAATTAAAAACACAGAGAAGAAGGGAGAGAGAAAGAGAAAGAAGAAAGAAAAAAGTCACTTCAGCTGTTACCTGTAACACTCTGCTGGAAGAGGATTGTTTGGGTAAGTATCCGGATTGCATTGACAGTCCTGATATACGATACCACTCTCTTTGTCATATACGTACAGCATACACTGGTAGTAGCAGAAAGGATTATTGTACAAACAACTGTGGTCACCTGAAATAAATATATGTAAATAATCAAGTGCGCAGTTCTTGTGAACACAAACTCACACACACACACGAACGGACACACGAAGAGCTGATGTCATGCAGTAGATAAGGCGCAGTCTTAACCGGACATTCATTGTAGAATATCTGACTGTATCACGCACTTCAGTTTATAGGACCGTTATATTGGACAGTATCTGTTGAATGTCCACTCCTTCTTATCATTAAATGTAAAATTCGAGTATTTCTGTTCTCTAAGCAAGACCATAGAATAATGAATCTAACCTGTTTCAACGGAAAGATGAGAGAAGCTTACGATCTTATAGAAGTTATTATTCATTTCTTCAATATCATCTGTTACTAGGATTTTTCACATAGACAAAACACATGCACGCATACACACACAATCTCTATCTATGCTTCTTTAGTATATGGATTTTTTTTTCACTTTTAGAGAATATGAATAGTTGTTTTGTTGTGTATGTCTGTGTGGGCGCGTGCGTACGAGAGAGAAAGAGAGACGGGGAGTGGAGGAAGTGAGAGCAAGATAGTGAGAGAGGAGGGCACACTTACAGATAAACACAGCCCCAGAGATCAGAAATACTGAGACAGTGGGCGACAGACATACGAGCAGACCGACAACAAGCAAACAGAAACAGGAAGATATTTTCAACTCACCCTTCGACTTGAGCATAATGTAGCTGTTTGTGAGACAGGTTGCATATTGCGACTGGTTGTTGTAAATGGAGGATCTAATACACCGCAGGCTGCCCGCAGGTCCAGTATTTGGGTCGCAGGCACCTGTCACCTCCGTCACCATCACGAACACGAGGACAGGAAATCCGACGAAAAGTAAAGATCTCAAAGCCAGTGTCATTCTTTGAAGAATCGGACTGATTTTCGTCGACTAAAAAGTTCGTGAAGACTACAGGCTCGTGGCTGCTGATGTAAAACAAGTGTTCAGGCTACAATATCCGCAAATGCCGAGTTATCTGTGCTTCCGATGGCGACACACAGGCGGAAAGGCAATGGTATCGAGCAAACGTTCCCGATAGGCCGGCGACACACCTTTGGCGAGAAGGTGCAGCTAGGCAGGTGAGCTTAGAGTGCGTGTGTGTGTGTGACAGAAGACAAGGCGCGGGCTCTTGTCACGCCTCTTGTTTGATGTGAGCGAGGACGGTGGAGAATTATTGCATGTCCGCTAGGCTTCTCTGAACTGCGAGGTGTGAAGGGGAGAGGAGCGCGCGCGTGTTTGTGTGTCGAGAGGGATGCGTGGGTGTGTGTGTGTAAGAGTAAGTGGCGGGGTGAGTGGGGAGAATAGGCTAGCGATTTCTAGTTTATCACAACAATGGGATGATTGTATCCGTCCTAGATTCGACGTTCTGTTTGCTGGCTTTATGCTTTCTTTCCTGAGTCATGACTGAAAAAATAAAAAAATAAAAAATAAAGTGTTGACGCTGTTTTGCAATGCTGATTATACCATTTACATTTCCGTTTAGCCGTTTGGTACGTTATAGTCAGCTCGATTTAAAATTAGATCACGGATTTAACCGTCGACTAGAAACTTAGGGGGTGCAGTTCTGTTGTGTTGATCAGTAGGTTCAAATTTCATATCGGGACACACATTCTGAGTATGACACCTGCTCACATCGCGGTTTATCTGCGACTTATTTCATTTTCTCTACTTTTACCACCCGTCTACCTATAATACATAACAACTATATATTAGGTGACAGGCCTTTCTACGTTAAATAAACTAACAGATTAGTAATTTTTTCTTTGCCAGCTCACAGTCGATGAGTATTGGATATTTTATTCATTAAGGTGTGGTTGGGGCTGGTTTTATATGTCGTGTATGTTTCTGTCATGGCTTAGACACGATGAACCACTTACAGCCCCTTTGATTTTTCTCTACACTGTTAATTTACTTTAAGTCTTCTAGAAGATTTATAGAAACAGAACCTAGAAGACCTGTATCCTATATAGTCACAAACAAACTGAACGGCATCATCTGCTCACATTGTTAGTTGTGTTGTTTTTACTAATGAATGACCTTTGCTATTCTCATTGCTGTGATTGTGTAAACATAAACATAAACATCTTAAAGTCGCTGGACCTGCCTTCGCACACTTCGAGTCAGACTACAAGCGTGCGCCTGCGGTATTATAAACACAAGCAAAGTTATCTTTGTCTACAATTTTCAAACACTGTAGATGTCATTATGTTTTGTCGTTTGGGACAAGTTCCGCAAACAATTTGTTCCAGTGTGTTCGCACACAGATCTCCTTGGTAACTTCTATCAAAAGTTTTATCGTGACGATCCCATGACCGCCCTGTCACATGCCTGTTATATGAGCAGTCCCACACAGCATGAAGTGACACCACAACGCCTGAGTGAAGTATTCATAAAGGTTTAAGTACAGGAGAAATATTTACGCAGGGTCAACTACAGATTCGGGAGGCGATAGCAGGGTGGTTAGCGCACCGGCGTCTGAGGCTGGAGGCGTTCCCACCAGCGGATCGATACCCGTGTAGCGCGAATTCTTTCCCCAGTTGACACAGCTGTTGAATGCACCCGACCCTTTGGGGAAGGAAAGACAATGAGAGAGAGAGAGGGTATGGACAGTAGACACACACACAAACTGCCCCCAACGGTTATGGAAACTATTATAACAGGTTAATCAAGATCGGAGCCTCTCTACGAATTTCACTGCAGGATCCGCCAGAAAATTAATCACAGAGGAAAAAAACAATAACCACGTTTGTTTTTGTGCGATTTAAGTGCATAAAGATGTGATGAAAATATAATGTGCATTTTGTATTTAATATATTATTTAATTTACAATTTTGTATCCAACTTTTAATTAAAATTTTTGCATTGAACATATATGCTTACTTCAATATAATTCTCAATAGGTACTAAATTTTCAATTTAAAAAAGACCATTTTCGACAATTTGCAATCTGCATCAAAGCACTTCATAAACAAAGAAAACGATTAACTTTGGCAGTGAGTTAGAAGACAAGTTTTGTCAGCAGATATGTACAGTTGAAAACTCTACCAAAACCTAACATTATTTTATGTCAGCCTCGTTCCTGCTGAACGACACAGAATCAAAACAAAATATGACCCGGGGTTAGTGCGAACCACTTCACGATGGAATGTTCACCTCATTAGACAAGGGACGTAACTGCTGCAGTTTTGTCCTGTGACGACCATCGGAGCAAAGTTACGTTTCCTTGTTGTCTTCCTTATCTCAGAAACAGATCCAAAGACGTGCATTATGAATGTTCTTTGTTTTGTGTAAGCTTCTACAGTTCCTTTTTTTTAAGTGCTTGCTTTCTATGCATTTAAAAATTAAAAATAACCTTTACAAGTTTTTTTTTTTTTTAAAAATAGCATTATGCCAGACGTCAAGAGACGGCTGCACACACCTCCATTACTCAGCACCGTTCCATGACCAGTCTCAATTTGATTTATCACAGCATCCTAAACAACAGCACTCAATAACTCATGGTGACTCCTCTTTTCGTCACATTGCGACAGAGTTACTGTCGACAGAACTTACATTAAGTGCATGCAATGTGTCAGATGTTTGCTTGTCTATATACATTTCTTTTACATTTTCGAGAAAGACACTTTGACCCCCGATGGCTAATCACTCAGACTGTACATCGGATGCGATAAGCCCACCGCCTGTCAGCGGTATTTATAACAGCACGTCCGGCCTTTGAGCCGCACCTTTACATACCGATTGGACAAGCTCTCACTCACGGACCTACACGCCCTCAGTCCTCTCGTCGACTGACAAAATCCTGATTTACTACACAACTAACGACATAAAATTTCCTCTCTGTAAGTACATCTCTTACATATGCTGTGTGTATATATATATTACTATTGAAGTATATCAAGTGATAAAAAAAAACAACAACCGCGGATACTGAGACAGTTTCAACATCAATAAAAATGTCATTTCTGCCATAGGTTTTAATGAATTTAATTAATTGCGTAATTAATAATAAGTAAAATTTTGTTTCATATTAACAAACCGGTAGTGCAAGTAATATATATTTCCTGTACATTACATTTTCTCTGCACGGACAATTACTTCACAGGTGACGCTGAACAATCAACAGACTTGAACTGTCGGTCTTGTGACAGGGAGCAGGCTGCCATTGGCGACCCATAACCTAGCGAGGGTGTTTGGGACAAGTGAACTGTACACTGGTTGTGCTCAACAGTAGGTCAGGTGGGGATCTGCACTGTCAGCTTTTGACGGGTGTGTCAAATCTTTCGCTCTTCGAATTTGGACTTGGCTCGTGACTTCTGTTTGTTTAGGTTTTTTTTTCCTTCTCTCACCAAGTCACGAGAGTGGTGCTTTGTATATTCCAGCTTCAGAGTTCTCGTGTACCAGTCTACATGACACGGTAGTGGTGTACATGTTGCTGAAGTATTTCCATTGCGCAAAGCCCTATCAGTAAGGTTAAAGTTTCCGTACGAAGGAAGCGACAAGGAGAAGTTGAAGCAACAACAAAGAGGACAGTCACTGTAGACAGCGACAACGGGATGCAGTTTGAGAGCAAGTGAAGTGTTTGTATATTCGCTGGAGGAACGCACCCTTCGGACGATCAACTGCTGAAACGAGCGAAAATGCCGGCGCCGCCTTCAGTCCGCGCTGTGGTCGTGGTCGCCGCGTTGATGGTGTTGTCGCCGGTGGGAGTGCAGTGTCAGTGCCGTCCTAACGACGGGCCGGCTGGCAACATGGTGTGCATCTCAGCATCACAGTATGAGAATCAGAGCCAGTTCGCCACCTGTCGTACCAACAGCTATGTCCTTCGCAAATCTCGGGGTAAGGAGCGAAACCTTGAGGCTATTTTGTCAGTAAAACCTACTTTAAAATTTGCCCCTAAGGTAGAGTGGTCAGTGCTAGAAACCCATCTTACATTAGAAAAAAACAATCGCGGCATTCCGTACATTGTTACTCGTATGGTGTAAGAGACAAGTAAAAGGGAAAAAAAGGAACAAATAGCACTTTATATGATTAAAGATCCCCAATCAATGTAGAATAAAAAGAAATAGAAGTGGTTTTTTTTTTTTTACAGATAAATCTGTATTTTGTGTGTGTGTTCTCCCTGAAAAATAAATCATTTACTTGTTAATAATTAAAAAAAACTCTAGATATCAGGTAAGATCAAGGGGGAAGGTACTTTAATCAGTCGCATTCCGGCTGGTAAGCGATAAGACACTTCAGGTTCACATTTCAGCCAAACCTTACACCATAGGTATGTCAGCAACCACTTAGTCCCAACTTGACGACTCGAAATTTTAACCATGGGGGGAAAAAAACGCAACAGATATGTAATATTGGTGTAGCAGTCCGCGATAGGGGCCAACTATTCTACATTACTGTATACACAGTACATGTAGGTACGTGTATCGTGTACATGGTGTGTAGACTGTGGCCTGGTGGAGATGTGGGGTGCTGTAGGTACATGACATTGCCCCTTGTATGCCCTTGTGTTATTGAGGTCGAGATTCACAGCTGGAAACTCGAATAACTGACTTGCCTTTCATTGCCGATTTGACAAAACATCGTGGGAGAAGTTCAGCTTTACTAGCGAATATTTAATGTGTATATGGCACTTGCTTTGAATCCTGCGCCTCCTGGATTGCAGAGATGAATAGGGTTCATGCTGTGCTTTACCGGGGCATTATAACAATTGTTTGTTTACGTTTCAGGAGATCATGCCTGCCTGGACGATGGCTCGGCTTACTGTTACTACCAGTGCATGCTGGAGATGCATGATAAAGAAAGTGGGCCGGTGAGCTCTGACTGTAGCTGCACGTCGCCCCTGCCTCCTAGGCCGACTAGTTCGCTTCCTTCTAAGTGCTACAGGTGAGGCAGTGCACCTGTCGAGGTGTCAGAAAGCCTTCAGTCTTGTTCTAACTCATCCGTAGTAATAAGATGTAATAACACCTACAAACCAAGCCGTGCTCAAGAGTATGGTAATCGACTTCTCCAACTTTTTTTCTCACCCACCACTAACAAAACTAAACCTCTGGGTGTACCTAGATATCTTGATGGATTAGTAAACATTTTCTTGGCTTTAGTTATCAATTGGATGATTTTGCTCCTGCTATGTTATTTTATTTCTCATGTTCTGTAATTTCTTTTGTCCCTTACTTTTGTTTCAAGTAAAATGTTATTCTACATGATCAGACGCTCGGTTTCGCTGCTGTACCACCAATTACCGTCTAAGCAAATTACTCTCGTCTGCGATGCACATACATGCTCACGCGAATAAATTACCATGCGCACGTTGAAACTGTATTGAAGAAGGTGATAACAAAGGGAAGAAAGAAGGAAGGAAAAGGAAAGAAAGAAATAATGAAAGAATGGATGGATGGATAAGAGAAAAAGTAAAATAAAGAAAGAGCCGAGAAGACGGCGAAGAACGGGAAGAGAGAAAATTAAACAAAAAGTGGGTTTAATAGACATGAGTGTATTGCTAGCAGGAATGCATGTAAATTTGACCTTTTTTTATAGTCAGTGAGTCTCTATCAATCATCTTAAATGCATCTTTCTCTGGCCCCAGCCCCTCGGGAGCAGACTGCAGCTGGTACAGGGACTGCCTGGAGATGGAGTTTAGCTGTGCCGGGGGTCGGGACAACTACGCCATGGCCTACTCGGAGCACTTGTGTACGATTTACAAGACGAAAAAACACCTGCTGACAGAGTCAGGTCAAAGGTGGCTTAACGCCACGAATGCGTGCCTTCAGGTAAGTTGTTATTATTACAGCAATGATGGAGCGTGAGTCTGCCATGTAACAGTCTTCGAAGTCCAGTAACCTCAACAACAAAATTTTCTTGGCCCTGCAATTTGTTTGTCTGAAAATTCTGCAACCATATAAAGACAGCTATGGCAAGTGGTAGGTGTGGGTCGTAAATAAATTACATTATTTGCTGTTTTAACACTTGAAACAGTCGGTTGAAACTGTCTCCATCTTAACTTCATTGAATTGTGTAGACATGTGTGTCTTCGTGCTGTATTAAAGAGAGTCACGAGAGTTCATTCCTTTTTTTGTAGTCTAGTGCAGGCCATTCGGGGTTCGTTCCGGTCGTGAACTGGTCATCGAAGTGAAAACCTTGGTAACAGAAGACCTGTCCAATTTTCTTTATACCTGTGACAGTAGCAGGAGGTGCGCTGGTCTCCAATAGACATGAAGTTGATAAGAACGGCGCACAACTGATGCAAATAGTCCGACTACAGTTAGGATGCACATGAATTTTCCATGCATGCCGACAATGTCTTATCGGTGGCAACTAAATTAAGTAACTTGACCTGCCGATGTTAGCAGACTATGACAAAACATAGCCTTATTCTAATGACAATGAGTCATTGCATAGTAGCAAAATCGCATTGTGTGAATTACGTGCACCGCCTCAGTGTTGTGTTTGCCAATACGAGCCTCTCAACTCAGAATTTTGAAAGCATGAGTCAAATCATGAATTAAATGGGAACCCATATATTTTAATTTGTATGAGACACATGTGTTTTTACATTACATGCTGCTAGGGAGGTAGCAATGTTGGTAAAAGCTTCAGCATAACAAGCTAAGCCTTGAAAATAATTCATTTTAGGCCTCATTTCTTTCTTTAATCACCTTCTATTAGTATTATCATCCTATGGTTAATAAGTGTTTTGATATCTATATGTATACAACTCCTTAAGGAGTGAAAAGTATTTTCACTCTAAATATCTTTTACTCATTTCCTCCACTGCTCTCATCCTTCTATTCGCCTTCACAAAGTGCATGTTGGGAAAAAGTTCAGAGAAAAGCTGAGGAACAGGAACGACATCCCCGTGCCACGTGAATGACTGTTTACAGTTGTGTTTGTACAACACACGGTGGCTCTGTGTGTGGACATGCGTTTGCACACGTGTGTTTGTACAATACAGTGGCGAGATATGGGTGTGTGTGTGGGTGGGTGGGTGTTCTCTCTCTAATAAACGCAAGATGACCTAACAGCGTCGTTAACCGAAATGTCGTTTTGCGGCGCATGACTGTTTTATCTCTCATTCTTCATTTCTGACACATCAAGTCAGTTCCTTTATCTTTTATCCTCCTCCATATATGTATACATAACAAGAATACCTACAATATGTTATGGCCAAACAATGAACTGATTGCAAGGCTTATCAAGCATCATGATCTATCTATATCTATCTATCCATGAACGCGTCATAACAGAATCGTGCGCTGAGCAAACAGGATCCAGCAGATGTCCTTAGAGCATTACCAGAAAATTCTCAAAAAAGCCAGTAGAACATATAAGGCAGTGGTTCTCAACCTGTGGGGCGCGACCCCCTGGGGGGTCGCGACGTGCCTACAAGGGGGTCGCGAAGGTGGTCATTTTTTAAAAGTTCCTTATACCGGTATTAGTGAAATTAGCTTAGATTGTGTAACTGAGTGGTGAGGGCGATCAAACTCCAAATCTCTTCTCCCTATTCAAGTACACTGTCTCGGCATGCAGTGACTTCTCACTTCCAAAACTCAAAACACAATCCCCCTCTCAACAATTAAGCCTCCAATCTCCCTCCTCTCGTCTTTTGCCCTCTCTCTCCCCCAGTCTCTCATCGCTGACTCCCCTCTCCCTCTCCAGTCACACCTCTCTCTCTTTTTTTTTTAAACATCTAAAAATCACGCATTCAGGAAACGTCCATCATTCACACCCTTTCGCCCTCGCACATGCTCAGTCCTAGTACTCTAGTTCCCTGACAGAAGGCCATGACCACACAGTGCGGGGTGGGGGCTTAAGAACGACCGATGACTGCTGCTATTGGCATATTTATCGGACATATTTGAGAAGCTGAACGTTGTGAATACTTCTCTGCAAGGGAAAGACACCAACATATTACAAACAACTGACAAGATGAATGCTTTCGTCCGAAAAATTTCGTTGTGGACGCAAAAGATACGCCAAGAAAATATTTTTGATATGTTCCCGTGCTTGTGTAAGTGCAAGGCTGACAACTTGAATCTTGATCAGGTGAAGAATGTAATTATTGCCCATCTAAACGGACTTCAAGAAAGGTTTCAGCATTACTTCACTGAAACTGATGTGACTCAATAAGATTGGATTCATAATCCATTTCTGGCTGATCCTAGCACAAGCGGGTTGTCCACGGAAGAAGAAGAGCAGCTCATCGACCTTTCGAGTGACCAATCCCTGAAAATGGTCTTCCAAACAACACCAGTGCCAAAATTCTGGATTAGCGTCAACGGTGAATATCCTCTCCTTTCTGAGAAAGCAATGAAAATTCTTCTGCCATTTTAAACTTCGTATATGTGTGAGCAAGGATTTTCATAAGGTGACCAGACGTTTCGGGGGCGAAAGCGGGACACGTGCCGATGATGGTGTCGTCACCGTCAAAAAAAGCTGAAAAAAAGTGATTTTTAAAAACAAGCGGGACATTCGATGGACTTGCCACAAAGCCAGAAAGCGGGACATTGGGCGTCCCCTATGCGCATCGTACTGTCAACGTTATCTAGGCCCTATATAGGTTACCTATATTGACAGGGGAGAGTACTCTTACCAACCAAGGGCCATAACCCTTTAATAATGGCACGTGACTTTTAGCCAATTGTGTACTACGTGATCGGAAGTGCGCGCCATTTGCAAAGTTTTGTTTCTACACTTTTCGCAACAGGAATTATAATTAAGCTTCTTCAGCCGTCAATTCCAATACTGATACATGTGTTGGACTCTTCAATAACAGTATGTATAATTTATATACTCTAAATTAGCATAGTTATTGAGATTTTAGTTCCAAGTTCAGTGCAGAATATTACGCTAAGAAAAGAAAGATTAGAGTACACATTAACGCAATAAATGCACAAGTTTTCCAGAGAGAAGTAGAAATCAGGCCCAGCAGTTCTGAAAGCTTGCAATTTGATAATTCTTTAGCCGTTAGCGATGCAGAGAATTCGGAGCTGTCAGAATTTCCTCAAATAAATTGCGATTACGAAAGTGTAGGTCACGAACTTTACCATTCGAAAGCAACAGAATTTCGACAGTTCCTTCTGTTTACTGGTATCCCAAGTAGCGTTAAAAGTATCGATTCAGACAAATTAACTTTAATGGCATTTTCTCTACAACAAATGGTAATGACTGTATGATGGTCAATAATTTATTTTACTGTTATTCTAGATAGCTGGCTGCTGGCATTTAAAGATGAAAGTGGTCACAGGATGTGCAACTGGCCATCACAATCTGTTGAACCAGATGCAAGCTTCATTAATTAGAGCTATAAAGCCAGATTCCTCATGTTCTATGCTTCCAGTTCTCCTGCACAAGTCATTAAGTAAGTGCAATTTATTTTTTGATTCCTAATATTCATAATTAATTCTTGTGCGGAAGAAAATTTATGAACTGTTTGAACACTATAACATGTCATTACGGCACAAACAGTGTAACTTTGGTTGTGATTTTGCCCTATAAGAGTGAAAGGAACTAAAGTACGTGATTATATTAAAGTGAAATTTATGCTGTGCTTTTGGTCTTGATTTGTGACATCTAATTAGCACCTTTGCCTTCACGCCTCCAGCGCCCCTTGTCTGGTGTTCATCCTGCCAGCACAGGGACCCCCAACCCCTTGGAAGGTAATTTGAAGTCATTTTGTTCATAATCATTTTAACATTTTGTTTGTTCTTACCCTCGGCCAAGAGTTTGAACAGCGTTTTTGTGAAATATAACTAGAAGTGCAAAATCCCAGGCTTCTTTTGCCATAGTGAAGAAAATTGAAATAAATAAGGATCACTATTTTACATGTTTTCTGCTATTGCATTTGTTGGTTCCAGGTAAACAAGATAAACTACAGAAAGCTGTACAGCATATACTGTCTCTTCTGGAAGAGATGAAAACTGACGTGAAAGACGTGAAAAATAGGCTTGCGCAGATGGAGTGCCAAACCCAAGAAAAGGAGCTGACATCTGACACAAGGGTTACAGTTTCCCTTAAAATCTTCAGAGGATGTAGAATGTCTCAAGTTGGATTTAAAGACAGATCCAGGAAAACGTGCACGCTTGGTATGTACTCTATTCTGATTTGTTAGGAGTCAAGTGTCTGTGTGCTATTCCCTTTAAAGGTTTTCATAGCATTATATTGTATAATGTCTGCAGTACTAAAAAATAACAAAAGCATTGTTATGGTGGCATGAATTACAGCTGATAATAAATTTTCTGTAACCACTTTAGCTTGGTTACGAAGAAAAATATGAAACTTCCTTAATGGTTTTCATCCATATTTTGGTCTTATAATAATAGTTCTCATAACATGTATCATGATACTGACCACAGCAAGTTTTATTATAAAAAAGGATGTTTGTTTATTTTTGTCTGTTTCCAGGAATGCTATTTGGCGATGAGGGGAGGCTTTAGCTTAAAGCTCGTAGTCAGGAGTATACTGTCTGTGCTATTTTCAACAGAATTAGCCCGGTGTTACAACTATAATGGCCTGAAGGGAAAGAAGGGACTGAAGAACCACCCCTTTATTTTAAGAACAGTTTAGGGTAAGGATTTAAATATTTGACTTTGTGTTTTCATTAGTCATTGAGAAAAAATATTTCAGTGTGGTCAAATTACATTGCAAATTTTAAAATATGTACACATGTTTATGCAATGTCTGGTCCTTTTAATCAGCTGGTTAATACTGTGTAGAAAGGGATTATGATGACAGTTTATGGATAGAGTTCTCCTGCCTATAGAAATTCTAACTGAAATTCAAATGCAGCTCCACTTGTTTCTGTTTATAACGCTTTAAAATTTTTATGCCACTTTACATATCTTTATAATTTGCTTGTACCTTTCTTTATTTCACCGTATATTCTGGATTTTTAATTTCAGCGACCTACAATTAAATGATTATTTTTATGCAGACTTCATATTCTTATATTTGTTCTATTTTTAGATGCTGCAAGAAAAAGTTATCCTGATGCTACGGAAGTGGAACTGCAAATTCAGATTTCGAGATGGCTGACTGGGGCGAGAGATCGTGAAAATGGGAGAAAGGAAAGATTTTTAAAGCCTGTAAATAATTCTGGGGTTGAGGGTGAATTACAGGAGAAGTAAAGCTGTAAAAATTTCAACTGATATTTGTCTGGAAAACTCTGACATAAACCTGTACAGGTCAATGCTTTACGAATTTGTGTAAATAATCATTTTTTTTAATTAACAATTAAATAAACATCAGTAAACAAAAAATTATGTTTGTTTTTGGTAACATTTTTGCATTTTTGTATGAACGTTTTTGCTGTTTCTTATGCAATCATTGCAAGACACTCATTATTAATCCATTTATTTTGCATTTATAGGGTTATGTTGATGTATTTGATTATTTTTGCAAATCAGAATACACCGAAATACCTAAAATTACCAATAGCAGCTGAAAAAGACATCTGGGATTTATCTGGGATTTGCCCATATTGCCTATATGGAAAATCCATATAAGACCCATGGTTAACCCGTTTGCGCTTTCTACGTTGGGACCTATATAGGTTTACCATATGCCCCCTAGATTCTGCTATATAGGGTCAGCGTGGGTCCATGTGGGTCCTGTTTTCTAATGCTACTTGGGTCCCGCCCGATGAGCAGGCGGGACACGAGGTCAAAAGCGGGACTGTCCCGCCTAAAGCGGGACGTCTGGTCACCTTAATTTTCAGCATTGGCAGCACTGAAGTCTCAATACAGAAATCGTGTGGACGCAGAGGCTGAGCTGCGAATAGCAGTGGGTACGAACATCGCACACAGGTTCGCTTCTCTATGAAACAGCAAGCAGGCTCAACCTTCTCATTAATCAAAGTGAGTGTCCAATAAAATAATATTTATTAGCACCGCAGAATTTGCTTTAGTAAAATTTCATTAACAGTTGTACTTCTTGCAGATACGAACTTTGTTCTTCAGTTGTTGAATTGCATTGATTTCCTCGACGCGGCGTTCGAGGTTAGCTAAGGCTCCCCCCTCCTCCACCGACCTAAGGGGGTCGCGGACGTACCGGTGTTCGTCAGGGGGGTCGCCACAAGTAAAAGGTTGAGAACCGCTGATATAAGGGAATACACAAATACGTTAATAAGTCGGCTGTCCTTTTTAAAAACAACAACAACAACAACAACAACAACAACAACAACAACAACTGCGCTCTCATCTGGAGGATTTAATGAAAATCGCTGCATCACAAAAGAAATGTCACTCTTAGACATGTTTCCGTATCCTCGTCAAGAGAACAATACGTCACCTTTCGAGGATGTAACAGGAACAGATCACGAGAAGTGTATGTCACGATTATGACAGCCTCACAGCGAAAACGTGACTGTACCACTGGCGTCAACAGTACTGTGGCACTAAGTTGACTATAGTTACAGAACAGATCATACAGGAAACAACAATTTGCTGATCGAAAAACCTGTGGCACTCCTTTGGTAACAAGATATACACTAATGGGAAAGAAATGAGAAGGTTGATCGCAAAAGAAAGAAAGAAGACAAACAAAAATTTTTAAAAATGTAATTTAGGCAGAACTCAGCTGTTGCTGACTTGTTTTCAATCTTGTTTTCTGAAATATTTTTATTTTCGAAATAATCTTTAACATCATATTGGTGTCCATTATACCGCAAGAACTGTTCGCATCTGATTTGCTTGTGTGTGTGTTTTTCTCAGGCAGAACTTGTCCCAATGCTTCAACCTTTCAGGAATCTGACGTGCGAGGACGTCAAGTCACGTGCCTGCAAGACACAAGCTTTGTGCTACTTGAATCCATACTTAGACTATCCTTCTGTCTGTGAACTGCAGCCAGCAGACGTCTGGACAGTTTTCTGGACAATCAGGGATGCCTTCAGGTCGCATTTCGTGGAAAGCATTTTCGGACTTATGAAGGTATAGGCTTTGATATATCGATGGATACAGTATATACTGACTGATTATTTTACAAGTGCTTAACGTAATGCTGAACACGTATGACACCACCACAACAACAACAACAACAACAACAACAACAACAACAACAACAACAACAACATAAAACATTGTTCGCTATATAAAAATATGAAACACTTATGATTTGTGTGTGTTTCCTTATATTGTTGTTTTGATTTCGTCTGTCTTCAACGCAGATTTATAAGACAGATGAGCACGCTTCATTTGCAGACAATTTCGTAAATCTTTTAAGTAGTTTTAAGTCGAATCCTCTGGAAAATTGTCGACGATGATAATGATGATGATTGTTATTATTGTTATTATTGTTATTATTATTCTGCAGGTGGCATCAAGCTGTACGGCAATCTCGACCCTGACTTCTGACATGCAGCACCTGAGGGTTCGAATCCTACATGCCGACGTGTTGCTCAAGACGCGAGAGTTGTTCTCGGACCTCGAGGCCTCCACCTCCGAGAAAAGAAAATCGCTACAGACCAGACGCAAGCGGCAGACGGAAGAGAACATAGCACGTGTTCTCCACCGCTCACTAGCTCCGGAACCGATACATCTGGCATGGAAAGGGGTAACCAACACCCAGCTCCGTATTCATCAGTTGGCGAACGAAGCGGTGGATTCCCTGGCCAGGCAGCTGGATTGGGACGAGGGAGGAGTCATCTGGTTTGCTTTTGCAGCCGATCAGCATGACAGGGAGACGCTGGACTTGCATGTTTTGCTAGGTGACCGTCATGCTTTCCACCTGGCCAACCCCTGGTCCCCCAGATCTGACCTGTCCAAAGTGACCCTGCAAGCCGGGAGTCGATCAAAAACGCCGAGGTCACTTTGATCTCAGAAGGTCAAAGTTTACGGGTGCAGTCGCTGGAAGTGTGCGGCAATCCTAGAGTGCACTCGAGTGCTCTCTAAAGTCGATGCCCCGGTCAGTGCTAACGGGGCACCACGTCAGTGGATGATACCTAGCCTCGTTCTTATAGTGACCATGGGAGCAGTGTTGATGTTTTAAACATTTCTGGACCTGAAGTGGTACTCTCAAGTGCACCGTGGTAAGGAGTCGTCATGACGATAACTAAACCACATTTTAAGACCTGTTTAACGTGTACAGGCAAGATACACAAACTATAAACACTGTCGTGCACAGCATTTACCTGCATTAACTTACAGAAAAAAATGTATTTTTTTGAATTTTTGCTTATTAAAGCTTACTTGTGTGTAGGGTGGGTGAGTGGGAGTAGGGGGAGGGGTTGTAGTGCGTGTGACGTGGCAGAGAAAGAGAGAGGCATGGCTTAAGAATGATTTATTTTATTTGTAAATAACAATTAAATTATTTGTATCCCAGTTAGCAACTAACCCATGTATGTTTTCAGAATCAGCTGTCCATAAATTTGAAGTCATCGGTTCTCCCTAACGTGATACAAAATCAGTGGACTGTTGCAGCTTGCACAGCAGTCACTATATCCGCTTTATTCAAGATTCCATTCATTATTTGTCACCTTTGCACTGAGTTTAATTATGTCTAGTTTTGAACATGCTAAGTCTTGTTCACAAAGTCTTGTAAATAATCAGCTATAGTTTCTAGCTTCACTGTCATCCAGAAAGAATGGGTTGTAAATAGAAACCTTCCCTGTAATGATATTCGGTCATACAAGAAAGTACTTTTACTTGCTAGCTATCTGACAAAGAACATATGGTCACAACAACAACTACAACTGAAAGTTTAATTGTTACTGACGTTGTGCTGATGTATGTTGACTTAATTTCAGCTTGTTTTCGTGAAAGGGCATTTAAATGATGTGATTACATTTTTAAAAGGAGGAAGGGCCTTCAGAAAAGATAATACGAAAGAAACGAAAATCTGTTTCACTCACAAACATGCAGTCTATAGTGATGAGTGTGGAAAACGGATGGATTTATTCTCTGTAGTGGAAAAATAAAGCGGCCACTGTGTAAACTATAACAGCTGTTTAAAGGAATATAAACAGTCACACTTTCTTACATGTACATATGTATATATATATAGCAGTGTGTGCATTACTGTGCGTGTGAATATTCATATACATCGTATGTATGATATGTATCTTTGCATAAATGTGTATACGAAGAAAGAAGGGTGAAAGTGGAAGGAATTATATATATATAGTGCTTATGATTTTATAGCAGCAGCCGCGCTTATAATTTAAAACCGTGATTTGGTGATTTATTTGTTTCTTTTATTTGTAACATCGGAATGTCACTTGCTTTGTATGATGACTGATTGTTTAATGTGTTGAGAAATGTGATAACTTCAAACTTTATAGAGTTGAGGCTTCTAACAAATAAACACCAAATTATCGAAGCAAACACAGAAGCATGTGTATGGCCCGTGAAGCAAAGATTTGCAACTGATCGAAGGGAAACAACCTCTTGCTGTGCACGCCAAACCCGTGTGCTTACACTACATGATACATCTTTACATCTTCTCTCTCTCTGTTCTAACTAATGAGCTCATGTTTATATCGTAGTGTAGGGTTAGGCAGGGACTGACATGCACGCACGCACGCACGCACGCGCGCACACACACACATACAGACCGGCGCGCATGTGTGCACAATGGGAAAGTGCGTGTCCGATATCACGGCGATATCCTCCCCAATTCAACCGGAGATAGGAGGATGGGGAAGCTGCAAAACCCTCCCTTCTGCCTCCTGACCCTGTGTCCCTGATTTCAAACCTTAATCATGACCTGTGACCTGGGTTTTTTCAGGAGATGATTGCATGGTGGGAAGAGAGTGATAAGAGTAGAGTTTAAGAATTTTAGTGGTCGGGGGAGTGGCATTTGTGATTGCGTGTGTGTGGGGTAGCAATAAGAAGGCGAAGCAGGAAGGGAGAAGGCATTCAGAGAGAGTTGTCAGGTTAGGATCATCACCCCACCGTAGTGATTGTGAACGTTTCGCCTTTGCCTATAACCGGCGTCCAATATAGCTGCATGTTGTTCTACCCAAGACAGTGTTGACTGTGTTTATTATTGTGATGAGGCTAGGAAAGCAATACCTATCTCTCCCGTTGCATTTAAACGACTAACAACGTCTATATTGAAATGCATATATAAAACAAATATATAGTTAACAATAATGTTGTTTTTGTTAACTATCTACTTTTTGAAATATTTCACATTTTCAGACTATAAAATGCTATATACTTATCTTCTCAAGATGATAAACGAAACAAAGAAGGAAATATTCCGCAATGGAATAGTAAGGCGTGATTATGAAAGCAAAACTGAATAATTGAAAAACCTGATCGAAAACGTACGTGCCTGCGCGTTATAATTTTTAAGGGACGAAAAATTATTGAGACGCTGCATGCTTGCTCGATCACTAGTTAAAGTGTTTACTGACTTATTATTGTTGACGTTTCACCGAATTTCAAATTGCCTGTTTGTGGTGGTGATGAAATTAGAGTGGTGACTGAGAAAGTGTGGGCGATGAGCGAAGACAGCGATGTCAATGTCGGCAACGGAGGAAATCACGTCCCGCGAGAGGTAATCAAATGAGGCAAGTTTTACTGTTCATCTCAGATTCCAGGCCAAGTTTTTTTCACTCCATCTTAGTCTGACATAGTAATTACACTGGACTAAGTTCCATAAAAATTGTAAAACTGGAGTAAATATTATTACCTATTAATTTCTCCTAATTCCCGCCACTTCATTCGCAAATAGTCCGATTCTTCAAATGGCGGAAAAGCAGCCCGCGCCTTTAGTTAACCGTTTCGCTTTTAATTTGTTGTTTTCATATTTCTTTTAACTTGTCATACACTTATCTTATGATGGTTTCCGTTTTCTCCCAAGTTATACTCTTTAACAGAAAATTATGGTTTTAAGAGTGTTTAATAGATTTTGGAAAGCAAAATTAGTGAAAGACGAGCGTGGTGTTAGCTAGACGGTTAATTACGTGCGCTGACATGTAGTGATTGAAGTTCAAACGCCGTGACAGTAAAGTTTCGGTTGTGTGGCTACAGCACATTATGGCTTATTACTCTATTGCACACTTTCTTTTGTTTGGGCATTGTTTCTTCATGCTTTGGTAGTTTTCTGAGCTATTTTGAAGACGGACTCAAGAAACAGTCCCCGCTACGGAACACGCAGTTTTTCGCCATGAAATATCAGGAAGAGGTGGCAGTAAACAAACTCAGCGCAGACACCGACAGGTTGCTTGAAGTAAACAATGACCAAGTTCACTTTGTCGACGTTCTGCGGAGTTTTGTAAGACTACACCTTTTAGAGAAGTCTTTTGCGATATAGAAAACACAAGCATATTTGATAAACACAGGCAACTTCCTGATGAGCTTTAATTTGTCACACTCGCGCACACACACACATCAAGCACGATCATATATGACTTTTGCTGCCAGCTTTGATTACATAATAATGGAATCACTCTGGTTACATTCCTAAAATTATGATAATCGATTTATTGACGTTATTGTTATGGTCGACGCTGATGCCGTTTTAGTGTTTGTACATTGTGTATTAATTTTAAAATATGTGCCAAACCCACCCAAAGTCCTATATAGGATCATTTGCATCCGTTGCTGAGGATACAAGTCGGAACAACTTTACTCCAGAATGGCTCAGGTTGCATGGACGCTAGTTAATTGTTATAAAACTGAAAAAGCCCTAATTGTAGCTTTAACATAAAGCTTAACCCAAACCATAGCTATAACCCTCACTCTAAAGCTATATAGAACTATTACAGTTTGTAAAATGTATAAGGACATCATGGGCCTTTAAAAAAAAAAAATACTTTGATTCTGGTATTTGTGCTGTTGCAATACATCAAATACTTGTTAATTTCATTTACACAGAAAACAATGGAGAAGAAAAATCATAAATATAATTTTATGCATAAATAATTTTCATTAAATACATTTTGTGTTTTTAGGGTCATCACCAAAGCAAGGCAAAATACAGCCAGCCTGGTTAAAATCATTTAAGGTTACAAACTGCTCTGAGGAAAAAGGAAAACAGTCAACATTTGTCATAAGGTCTCTTGAAGTTTCCCCTGACCCATTGGCTCTTCCTGGTATTGTAACGGTCCACTTTGAAATCAACAATCTTCTTGATATTAGTGACTCTGATGATGTTCAGGTAAATATACTAAAGGCATATATCTTTGGACTGCTTCTAGACACATTTTTTCGTGTTAAAGGCAGGACTTTTACCAGACAGGAAAGAATGGATTTGATCAAGGGGAGGATACTTCTCCTGCCAGATGGAAACAGCTAATGAAGAACAACCTCTATAGGGTTGCCAGCAACTGCATGTGCTCATTACCTCCCTCTGGTCAAACCATTCTTTCCCACCAAAAACTAAAAGCCCATCTTTTATCTTCTAGAACAAGGTCCCTGGTCCAATTCACTTCTGATTTCACTATCACTATAGATGGAAAATAGATGATGCAAACTCTTGTGATGATAGATGTACAAAACTTCAACCCTGGCTTGTTGTACTTTTGGCTCTAAGCTGTGGGAAGTAAGGGTTGAGTAACTAAGCAATGCCATACTTTTGGCATTAAGTATTGCAGTGTAATTCTGAAAATTGCTTGTTAAATGATTCACAAGACCTGACAACCGACAACTTTGCCAAACGCCACACAGCTCTTGGCAAACCACCATCAGTCCATATGTCTGCATTTAGTACTATTCAGAGATATAACTAGTACTCATTTCTGATTTGTGGCTGTTTCAGAGGCTTAAATACAAGTTGTATTATCTTGGATTATCTAAATATATACATTTAAAAGCTAGGTATACATACTTTTCAAATGGGACAAAATGATTGTCAAGCGAGTTCATTTAGTTAGTAAACTAATCGGTATAGTGATTCCAAAATTTCAAATAAACTACTTTTTATTTCTTTTGACAATGTAAGCCTGCAGAGATGAAATTTTTTATCAAGACTAGATCTGGAAAGAGATCATATCTTTTGACAAATGATTTTTATGATGAATATCCATAATTTGCATACATTCATCTGTTTTATTGGCTATAACCTTGAATTTTGCGCTTAATGTGATATTTTGAGTGAAGAGGATTATGGAAAATTAGGTTGTGAGGGAGTTAGCTGGCCATAAGATGCAGTCTCTAAAATCATTGGACAACATTTCATAAAAACTTTTGTTAATTTCTGTTTTATGTTTGGTCATCTCAAGATCATGCCACAAATGTCTAAGATCTTGCATCACCCATTAAAGTTACAACCTTGTGTAAAGTATTACATTTTTGGGCATGCTATTGATATCTAAAATAGAAATCTCTAGATACTTCCAGACACAGTCTCTGCAATATCATTCTATGGCAAATCCTACCATGGATACAGTGATCTAGTCCAATTTCTGGTTATTTTTATGACATCATAGGTAGGTCTGAAATATTTATCCATGTTTATATTATTTTGATAATATTAAGTTTATCGCTGAGGACAAAAGATGTTTTACATTCAAACCACTGTCTTGTTAATCTTAGATAAGTGTGGACATGGACCTAACAAGAGGAGGCACAACTGTTAAGATACCTTGTTTGGATATGTTTGGTTCATGTACGTACAATGATGTCTGCAGCCTGCTGGCACCTATTGAGACATGTCCTCCAGAATTTATGGAATCAAATGTGCCTTGTAAATGTCCCATAAACAAGGTGAGTCAGGTGAAAATCAAAAAGTATATAAAATGATCTCTTGTATATTGCTATATTGTCTAAGCATTATTAATAACCTTTGATACACTATCTTAACAATTCTGATTTGCAAACATGTTATAGATTTTTTTTGTTGATGTAGTTTAATTTTGAATGTCATACACATAACATGGTAGATACAAATCTGCAACAGCAACAAAGAGGCTTACATCTGCAGGCCTCTGTTTTAGTAGTCACAGGTCAAACTGTAGTTTGCTGTCTGTGGTGCCTGGTCATGGTTTTCTTGGTAGTTAATACTTATATGGCAAAAGTAGTTTTTCCCTTTTTTTCAGGCAGACTATATACTTCAGCAGGTTTCAGCTAATGTTGGTATTTCATTCCCACCTGGAGACTACAGTGCCACTGCCAACATGACACTCAATGGTTTGTTTGCAGCTTGTATCAATGTCACATTCACTGTGGAGTAACTATGAACATGGAGAATAATTCGAATAAATATTAACATGGAAAGCCAACATATTTTTGCTGGACTTTAAATAGATTTAAATCTATCAAAATTACTTGCAAACATTTCAAGTACTTTCCCTTTTGATTAAAAACTTTATTTGATTATAGCACCATATAACTTTTTGTTTAGACTTTTAAAAAATAGTTTACAGTGTTTTAGGTTTACCACAGACATGAGTTAAGAAAATTAAATGTCTCATCAGTGTTCCTTTTATGAAAATCACTTTCATGCGAGCAAAATTTATGGGGTTTTTGTTTGACCACTTTTATGGAAAGTAAAAGATTCAAAACTTATTTTCAGGAAATAATGCAGCCTTAATTTACAAGAATGAAACAATCTGTGCTCTGATCTTGCAAGTGCTATTTTTACACACTAAACTATTGTCTCCAACAGCAATAAGATCAGTTAAGTTTGGACTTAGTCTAGATACACATATTTTAAAATATTCTGGCAAAATATAGATTCTATGCTTTTCAGTATACTAGCCAGTTCTTTGCTTGGTACATTTAAACCTGAAGCACAATGAATAAGCTGCTTTTCATGAACACATTTCTGATACTCAACAGTTCACATACCTTTGCGGAAACCTTCATAACAATATAAACAGCAATATAAGCCACAACACTGGAGATCGTAGATGGCAAACAGTTCTATTAGGTCCTCATCTCTTTCTTTGTTAAACAGTGCCTTGGGTTCTGCAACAGAAATGTTATGTATATTTGGTTGAATCTCATTTCATGCAATGTTATTTCAGACTTTGTAGGTATGTTTTTCAGAGTGAGAAGGAAATGCGCATTTTCCTATGCCATGACTATAGAGAAAAATGTAGTTTATCATTGCTATGCGAATAAATGATCTAAACTCTGTTGCATCAGGATTGGCTTTATGTGCTGAGTTTCCTCTTATTTAAGAGAACAAGTTTTTCCATGTCTGACTTTAGGGCTAAGGCAATTTAATTAGTTTTAAAAGTTTGGGTTTATACGGTTGCAGGCATCTTCAGTAGAAGGATTGTCATTAGGTTTAAAGAAACTTTTTTTAAAAAAGTCAACATTTTGGGAGTTATATTTTTCATGAAAAATAAGTTCAAATTGAGATAACAGATCTTGAAATGTATATAGCTAATTAAAAAAATATTCCACAATTTAAAAAAAAAGTATGTCTCACTTGAAATAAAAATGCCATTAAATGAGAAAAACAATCAAAGGAAATGATCTTAAAGAAATTTAGCAGTTGACCATATTTTACAGTATTTGAACAAAAGTTGTTTTAATAAAATAAATGTTGGTTTTTTTACTTTTATGTAGAGTAATGATTTCACACTACAGAGTGTGTGTGGGGTGGGGGAAATGGGTATTTTACACCAAGCCAGCAACTATATAAGACTATATCACAGCAAGACAGCCAGCTGTAATACCACATGCAGAGAAAGAACAGCGTGCCTGAGACGAGAGCCGATTCCCTCACTGTATTGGTGAGGGGCGCTAACCGTTGCGCCACTGGACCACCATGATTGTAGGGGAGAGTAATAGTACTGCCAGGAAATGCTTGACTTACACCTTTTTTAAAGATTTTAAATACATGTACGATGTACCCGAAATGATCTGACTCGATGCATGATCGATCCTCAGTGACAGCTTGTTTGGTTTATTTGAAAGACAAAGGGTTTCCAACTCCTAATTTTGCACTGTCAGGAGTGAATGAACATATGTTTGCGGCCTTACTATTTCCCAACGTTTCTATGGACTCTCATACCTACTCCACACCTTGGTCAACAGGAGTAGGGGGTGGGCACACGCTAGTGTCATACATGTGTTGCTAGTATATGTAGAACTATTGTTCGGCCGCCGTTGCACTAACCAGTGTCACAGATGTGCGTCCTGAGACCATATAACTGCATTGTGTTTCAGTGATACCTGCAAGCTTGTGGCCATAAATTATTAATAATGGAAGCCAAGTGTTACACGACTAAAAAACGAATTGTAGACTTTATGCAAATACCTTTGATAACTCTCAACTTTAAATAGGGAAAAGTTCATTTGTAAAGTGGCTACAGGGATGTTCGTAGTGACCCTAAATGGCCACATTAAACACGGACATGTTTACAAGTTCGTACAGAAACCGTCCTCGATCTCCTTCCGGGTTTAGGTGGTGATTCAGGCGGGACAGTCCAACTTCCTGTCTCCTCATAAAATGTCCGGCGGGACGCCCATGCCCCGCTTTCATCTAAGAACTCTATCAACATCCCGCTTGTATTTAAAAATATGATGACCGTACATAGATTCGAACCCGGGCCTTCGATTTGGGCTTTTGCCTATTTAATCAAACTTGTCTCCTAGTTTACATTTTCTTGTCACCCCATCCCCCTTGAACAGGCGACCTATGGCTACAAAGTCTTTATTCACTTTCAGCTGCATTTTTGTTCTTTTGGCCGCTAGATTCAGTGTAACACTGCTTTAAACACGGAATTGACTTCACACCCTCCCTTTTTTTGTAAGGAGATAAAAATGTCTAACCAAGCCGTGGGTAACTTTCTCAGAACAAAACTTGAGAGTAGAAAACTTATGGGTTCGCATTTATTTCTGTCAAAGAGTATATGAATTTACTAAAATAAATTACAGGCCAGGCCAAGTAAACAATACTAATTTTTAATTTGTTTACTTCTTTATTTAATGGTATAAATATAATGTTTTGGGGCCTGACGGGACAAATAACAACTCCTATAGTTAAGCGGGAAGTCCATAATCGATATCGCACAGATCACAGAGGTAGATTCCTATATAAATAAGCAACAAACTACATGAAGTAAGTCTGTGGTAGAGACGCTTGTCCTTGGTCGATATTCCACGCGCATGTCGCGGTGATCATGTGACGCATGGAACACTCCCTCGTGACGCTCTCTTGTGTCGAAGTTTCAGTTAATCGGCGTTGGTTGTGTTAGAAACTTGCGTCCTGCTGCTTGATAAGCCGTGGAAGTGCTCAAAATGCTGAAGATCTTACTAATTTCCTTGATTGGGGTTGCTTCTGCTGTTAACTTTCTTGATTTCGGAAATGGGTTGAAAAAATTAACGCACAATCGCATCGTAGAGCACTTTGGAGTGGACGCTGTGGACAAGGGAAAGGTTGAAGCTCTTCCTGTTGAAGACAAAATCAAAAGCTTCCTCAAGAAGATAGACAGCCTTTTTAACCAGGTTTGCATTAGTAAGAATTTTTGGTGCTGTTGCAGTATGAAATATGAGAATTTATAATATACCGTAATTGAATTTTTATTATCGTGCAAACCAAAAGCTTCCTGTTGCAACTGTTCATGACCTGTTTTTTTTTTGGAAATTGATATTTTTCTTGTTAAACCATTTTTCTCATTTATTTAGGTTAATTCAGAATTTTCAATTCATTGCAAACATTGCCAAATATAATACGTTTAATTGTTATTGATTGGTTTTGCCTAATGATTGCATTTCTGATTTTAACTTTAAGATTCTTACAGCTACTGAATGTGCCTATTGGGGCTAATGACATTCAGAAATTTGTTGCCTGTATCTTAAGAAGATATATACACAAATATAACCAGTTTTGATCACTATTTGTGGTTGTGTATGTGTGGCCATTAGTGCTAGTAGATATACACACTAATGTTTTACTGCTCCCTTTTTTTGTGCATGCACCAAAGTGTATACACATGCACTGTACTATACATGTACATGCATACCTTCACAAAAATCAGTCTCCACTGAAGAGAACCTTGTGTTTTAAGAGAAGCTCCTGAGAAATTTGAATTTTCTAAATATTAGGTTAATTTAGGGAACTACCAACCAGTGTGAAGACTTTTTGGTTCACTGATATCAACAGCTTACACTTTGAAATCAAAATTTTATTAGAATAAACTGCTGTAAAATTTTGGAGGAACTTCATCTTTTTGAGAAGATGTTGGCTATCTGCAACTACCCTGTGTAAGTGAATCAAGTTTTAAGGACTTTCTATAGTTTATCATTTATAATTTATCAATTGTGTAGCTAAGCTGTGCTCTGAATTCATTATTGTGTTTGTCAAAGTGCAGTGTAATATACTAATAACACGCGGTTTTCGTTTTTTAAAAGTATTTTAGGTGTAGTTTGGAAATCCCATTTGATTAGGGAGTGCATTTTAATAGTTTTTATATAGTCCAAATAGCAGGAAGCTTAAAAAAAAGATGTATGTTGGTAATGAACATAATTATATAAATCTGTGTTTTTACATACACTTTTTAAAGAAATAGAACAAATACCACATTGCTGTTAGTGTTTGTGGTTATAAAAGTGTTGCTGTTTTAAGTGGTAGTGGTCAGGCAATGTAAGTAAATAAATAGAGAGGCAGAGTTGGTTTCCATTAACTTGGGGGAAAAAATGTAAGATTATTTAGTATTTACTTTAGTTAATATTAAGATATTTCTTGTTAATAATCTCATATATGTAGTTAAATGTTTGTAGGGTGTTTCAACTTGTCTGCTGGACTTTTAATGCAGTTCAAAAGACAGGATCAACATCTACAAATATACATGTTGAATAAAATAAGAATGTCTTCTGCATTAATGACATAAACTGTTTTTTTGCAGGAATTGTTCATTCATAATATAATGCATTATATTGTCATTTTATCATTCCTATACAGTTTTAGTTCGAAAGAAAAATTAAGGACTGTGACACAATAAGTAATCATTTTGTTAATTTACTTTTGATTTTTGTGATTGACTGTTACTTTTGCTAAAGCTTTTGGGAAGTTAGTAACTTTACTACTGGTATTCATTGATATTATTTTCTCTTGACTCTTTCTTTTTAGTCCCCAGTGCAAATCAAATCAGGGCAGAAACTGAAACTTGGAAAATATTTGTTCCAAAACTGCTCAGCAGCAGAAGGCGAGAAAGCCACATTTATAGTCCGGTCATTGACAGTTTCTCCTGATCCTGCAGTACTTCCAGGCACATTAACCATTCAGTTTGACATCAACAATCTGCTGGACATAACCAAACTGGAGGTAATTTCAGCTGTTTTATTTGTAACATTGTGATGTAATAATTTACAATATGTTCCAACTTCTGCTTTTTTGATTTAAAAAAACCACAACTGATTCTCACTTGCATTTCATTTTATTATTTTATTACTTCTCTTCAAATTTAAAGTTGATTTGCTAACTATTTTTCTTTTCTATTTTACAGATAAATGTAGAGATGTATCGCACCAGTGGTGGAACTACAGTGAAGCTTCCATGTTTCGGGGAGTTGTTTGGCTCCTGTGACTATGGCAATGTCTGTGATTTGTTGTCTGCCATTACTGAATGCCCAGATCCATTTATTCAGTACAATATTCCCTGCAAATGTCCAGTACCAAAGGTTTGTGTTTGCATGTTTTGAAACAGTTGCTTTGGTCTTTGAGAGGCTAGTTACAATAAGGCTGTCACATTGTGTGATAGTCAGAAAGGAAAACAAAGTATAAGTATGATTATTTTTCATTTCGAGTAAAAATAGTCCATCACATTTAAGAAAAAAATCCCTGTTTATCACTGATGAAGAGATTTTAAAAAAATTGTGTTTATTGAATAATGATACGTGTGCAAATTGTTTAGCCCAAAATATTCCGTTTCAGTCTCTTCAAGAGATAAAATGTCACTTCAAGCAAATTGCAATTAACTGCTCATTGGTTAGTACTTAGTATACTCATGACATCAAAAGGTCTTACACAATTAGCTGACAAAAGCAATAGTTTGAGTTTTAAGTTCTTCAGATAATTTGGACAGTCAAAGAACACAAATGTTCAAACCGATTTTCCTTTTTTTTAAAATTTGAAAGTTCTTTGCAGCGTTACCATCTTAGCCTTTGCATATTCTTTTTGCAGGGTACCTATGTGATGCCAGAATTGTCTGTAGATATTGATGCCGAGGTTTTGATATCAGGAGATTACAATGTTACTGCTCATATGTTCAACACAAAAGGAGGGGACTTCGTTGGGTGCTACAATTTGCAGTTCACTCTTGAGGATTAACTGCATGAAAACTGGCAATGTATAGACAGACTGGTTTAATTTGCGTTTGCTTTTTTCTGTTAATAGCACTTTTAATTTGCTCAAAAGATGATGCTCCATAGCTTGTCATAGACATAGATTTTCTTTATTGGGATATAACTAAATGTTCACATTAGGCAAACAGATTGTGAATATTCCATCATTAATTTTGGTCTATCTAGCAAGTGTCTGCATCTGATGGTGTTCAAGTTAAGTGTTGTGTATTTGCTCTTCTGTGATAACTGAGTGCTAAACAGAATATTTTTCATTGATTCCATTCTAGTCCTCACATATATCCATCAGTAAAGCATTTAGTAAGAGCTTTTCCATCATTGACATTTCAAGCAGTGAAATCCAGGAGTGTTTGTGATGATGACTGCAAAAGTATTTTCGTTCACAATTTGTTTCAATCATTCTTTAATATCATTTGCACATTTTTCTCATAGGATAAACTTGTTTTCAGAAGTTTTGATATATGACAAAGCATACATCTCTTTTGCATGTAAACTTACATGAGTTGATCTTGCTAAGTGCAAATGATCTCAATATTTGCAAGAAAAAATGAAGGGGCAGCAGCTATTGCTAACTTGTACTTGAGGCTCTGAATCTAAACATTCCATAAACTTGCAGTAAGATGTTAATATTCTTAAAGAGAAGCTTGCACTTGATTATTTGTACCAAAGTTAACTTCATGTTCCTGCAATAGTGAGCACATAACATGTCTGTCATAACTTTTTGTCTTTGAGCATGTCTTTTTTATTATCTGCTTGGATTTTTTTCTTTTATAATTTTTCTCAATAAAAAGGATATAAACATTTTTTCTGTGTGCTTAGCCATTACGGTGATGTAATCTGATGCCTATTTTTTATCTTTTGGAAGAAGAAATTCTGATTTGCTTTTGTTTTTTAGTTGTTTTTAAGCTCTTTATGAGATCTTAAAACTACATTTATCAGCAAGTAATCTCCAGGATGGTGTCTAAGTCATTTTATCTACATGTTTTGGATATTATCATTCAATTTATCTATGTAATTCATGACAAACTACAACAAACAGTGTTTTTGTAAGTTATAAAGGGTTGTAAACAGTTATTTTGAAGTTGTTGTTAGAATTATTTTTCTGTTCAGCTTTTCCATTGGTTATGCCAAAAAGTGATAGAGAAAGCAAAAAGGAGAAAGTAAAATGCTTTGAATTAAACTAAAGATAAGTAGTCTTTCTCAGATTGTGACTAAGGTATATTTAAAGCTGTGTGGTACCCAGCATGCTTGTGAATGCTGTATTCTAATTATGGCAGCTTAATTTAACCAGATCTTATTGTTAATGGCAAGCCTACATTAAATGGATTTTATTTTCATTTAAAAAGCTACTTCTTTTTATTAATGTACGTTATAATGAGAATGTTGCTGTTTTTTTCATACACAAAGCTGGTTATCACATTGAAGTTTTTGCATTTTCAATAAAGATTTGAGTTTATAGCTCATTTATTGCTTTTTATTTACCGACAGAAAGATGAATTGGAAGCATTCTCTGTGTGTGCACATGCGCATGGCCATATCTGTGCATGCTTGTATAACTGAAAGACAGAGACTGAGTGATGGGTGAAGAGGAGAATAAGATCGTCTATTAAGAATGGTGAAGATAACAACAGTAAAGCCAGGTTCCTGATAATGGAGAATGGGCAATGGAAAATAACATATTTAGATGTGATTCAGAGGATTCCATGGTTGAGAATAGATGGGAAATAAATAGGTAGCAAGGGATAAAGGTGATTATGATTGTGGCAACTGTATGAACATTGCAAGTTACAACTGTACTTATTTCTGTAATAAGCTACTGTGGGAGGTTGAGATTGCATGTGGAGAAAGAATGCATATGTGTGGAGAATAATAATAATATGTTTATTTGCCCACTGTTAAAGACAGCCTCAAAGTGCTAGGCATGACTGTCCACAGTTCATGGTGATGGACAATAATGTGGGAGAACAGTCATGTAACTGCTTGATTAATACTTCTTTCTCTATATAAAACAACTCGGGATGTAACTTTTCTAGGTCAATCCATTTAACAGCCACGTGCAGTCCTGTTGCGAGTGTTGAGCTAGATGCATTGTGGTTGTATCTTAGTGACCTTTGTCTAATCCTATATGTAGCTGATAGACACAGGCCACACTGTCAAACTTCATGATGACCACTTCTGGTGACAATGGCTCACTGATGTTGAGTGACCTTCACCTTGTTTTCTG
Source organism: Pomacea canaliculata (assembly GCF_003073045.1). Lineage (NCBI taxonomy): Eukaryota > Metazoa > Mollusca > Gastropoda > Architaenioglossa > Ampullariidae > Pomacea > Pomacea canaliculata. The sequence goes on along the minus strand of NC_037592.1, from coordinate 30,824,762 downwards.
CCAATGGTGGGCAGGTGATGTCGTAAGGCTGATGGAGAATCAGACAGCTGAGATTAGGAACAAGGGCAATGCTTTGTTACTGATTTTTCTGAATAACTTTTGTCTGTCATTAGAATGACTTGGAGAATCACCTTCCCACCCACCCCTCCACACTTTTCCATTTATTACTACTTCCCTTGTCTTCCTTTGCAAAATCATGATGCTCTGAGTCCTTGTTACTTGGTTCTTTGTATTTTCCTTTTTTTGTCTTTCATTCGTCATCAGTACTGTTGTTTATCCTTTCATCACTCATACGTTATTTGTTCTTCTGTCCCTCGTATGTTGTCTATGTCTTGTTCTTAAGCTATACAAGTATGCTCCTTATATGAGTGTGAGTTTGTGCGATACAAATCTCGTGTTTATTATTATTATTAAACTAAGACAAGTGTTAGTATAGGGACAACAACTTTGTTTCAAACATCCTGTCTACTAGGCTTCCCTAAAGGCTGGATGCATATTGCATTTCACAAAAGAAATCTCCACATTTTTGAAAGAAAAGACATAAAATGATGTTGACAATTGGAATGAGTATGTAATGATTATTAAGTCTCAATGAAAAGGTTAAAATTGTTTTTCATTTTCTCTTTATTCCTGTTGTTGAACAGTGTTTCCTTAGCAGCATTATTGTGATTATTTTCTTTTAAATTCCTAGAACCATCAGCCTCCACAAAAGCTCCGAGGCACATTTAGTTGGAAGAACTGTGGACAACCAAGCAAAGAACTCTTCGTTGTTGAGAAGGGTTCCATTAGCCCTGATCCAATCATACTACCAGGCACTTTGACTGTTACTTTTGCTGGCACCGTGAACCAGACACTAGATGCTCCTCTGAAGGTATTGTAGTTATTACAGACCGTAGAAAGCTATGCACAGCTAATGAAATCATATTTGTCAAACTTATTAAATATCTGGGCCTGTTTATATTAGGGTGTAGTGGGATAACAGCTGGGTAAAGCTTAAATGAAAGATACCTTGTCCCAATATTTGGGTAAATAACCCATTTCCATTCTGGAGATTGACTCTTTCAGATATTACCATGAGCAGGAACAGGTCAAAATCATGATGTCATGTTTGTACAGATATACCCATTTAACCTCTCCCATCTCTCCCACTGGCTTAGGACTTGACAGTGTAAATGTGTCCATGTATAATGCTGACATTTGTGTTGACTATCTTTTGTGCTTGGTTATATTTATAGAAATCTATCTCCAGTAAAGAATGGGAACATTCAATGAGACTTAGTACATGTATCTTGCACTGAACTTTACCAAGTCATAAGGAAAGAAAAAGACCTTTAAAAGATATCATAACAAGGTAGATTATATTGTCAGCAGTTTTCTATGTAGTTAAAGCTTTCTTTTTCGTGTAGTTTGTAAGTGTAAAAGCAAGTTATGTAGTTTTCTTATGTTTGTTTCCTTGATTGATTAAGATAAAACTTAAAGGTTTAGTAAGCCATTTTTTTCCAGCTAAGTACTGTGCTGAGTAGGAAATATTATTTCACCAAATCTGAGTGAGAAACATCCCTTAGTTCTCAAAAAAACCTACAAAAATCACAGAAATAGGTTAAACTTGAGATATCACAAATATCTATAGATGTGCTTAATTAACATATAGTCCCATTTGTCATTTGTAGCCTTGACTATGTAAAGCATCCATGTCCATTTCTGATGTGTGTGTTTTTGAAATCTTTCTTCTGTGCTTTGATCCATTTATAAATCAGTTAAGAGAAAAGTGACGTTTACCTTATACTTACATTTTACAGGTGGATCTGACAATGGAAAAAAGTATCGAAGGCATATGGATCCACATCCCATGCATTGATGGAGTTGGCTCATGCTCATATGATGACTTGTGTGAGGTTCTTCAGTATGCTCAATGTCCAGATCCTTTCCTTCAGCAAAAAGTTCCTTGCAAGTGTCCATTCCGAAAGGTTTGTCATTTTAAATATCATAGCTTTAGTAATCACACGTTCCGAAGACTGTCTCCTCTCCTTTAATCCCTTTTTATCAGCTTTGCTTGTGGCAACTGTACTTTATTTACTCCTTGTTATTAACCCCTAGTGTTACTCAGGTCAAAATTGGACTTAAAAAGGGTTAATTCTGAACAGTACTTGAGTTTATAATGGAATCAAATATTAACTAGTTTTATGTAAAATTTTGAGCCTGGGTAATGTCAGGTTAATGTTAAGAAAGTTAAATTCATTCATGACTAACTTAAGATGGAGAGAAAGAAAGCAAGAGAATGTGTTTGTTAATAAGTGTCTTTTGTGTGTGTGTATGTGTGCGCACGCACAAGCATATGTGTGTGTGAGTGAGTGATATTGTTTCTAAGGTTTTGCCTAGCATTTGCACTGTATTCCAGAGAATCTTTCAAGCCTGTGTCGTCTAAAAATAAACAAAGAAAGTGGATAAAGGGAAAATGTATTTAAAGATCATTTATTCTACTTTTTAGTAGGCAGTTGTTAATGACATTTGCAGCCTATTTTCATCATCTTATTTTCACAGGGCTTTTATACTCTGACTTCTGCAAACATAGAAGTGAACATCTCACCTGGAGCATTAGCAGCAGGGGACTATCGCTTCACAGCTAACCTGAGCATGAACGGTGCTTTTGTTGCCTGTTACCAGGTGACTGCTTCCTTTGATTCACCATACTGAGTTTTCTGGATTTTTCTCAGATTTATATTAATCTTCCTTTTTTAGCTTTCTTTGGTTTAGTAAATGAAAAGAACTCGTAAAGGTTATATGTTTCTTTAAATATTAAATTCCAGGTAAGTATCCAATGACTTTCATTGAAAGTGAATGGATTAAAAAATATATAAAATATGAAATGTTGTGAAGTGAAACTTGGCAATCTAAACAGTTGCTTTGGTTTCTGGATGAACTTTTTCCCACATTAAAATCTGTATTCCTAGGCATTTTACACTTTTGTTCATAAATAATGTCTTATATGAATAGATCTGTCGGCTTTCAACTTCCTTTCGTTTACCCAGGCTTTTTATCCAGGGTTTTCCCAAACCTTTTAGGCTTAGAAAAATGATTGTCTACAATGGTGTGATGCTAGATCTGATGTAAAGTGCAGTCAAGCAGCTCATGTCATGTACATTCTTTTTTAATAAACATGAAAGTATATATATATATGTTGCCAAGTTACATGGCTGCCTAAAAGAAATAACATTGCAAATGAAGTTGTATCATTATTTAAATCTGTTGTTGGAGGCAGATTTGTTTCTGTATTAAAACTGACACTTTCCATTTAGGGGGATGGGGGTTAGGGTTAGTACAACAAGTATGTAAAGAAATGTGTTTTCTGTATGTTTGACTCCTTAATAAGTTAACGGATTTAATTTTTTGGTGCATTCAGTGATTTTTCTCTTGCTGAATAGAACATTGCATTGGGGTACATAAACTATACTTACATTGAGGACAGAAAGTGATCCTGTAAGATTATTTTAAAATGTAACTTTTCTCAAGATTTTATTTTTTGTACTGGCATCTTATATCTGATAAAGTATGTTTTTTTTTTTTGTTTACTTCTAAGTGATTTTTTTTATTTGCAACTACAGACTATACTTATTGTAGTTTACTTTTCAGTACGGACCTTTTTTCAAAGTGAGATTATTTCAACAAAGTCATACAAGCGTATCCCCTTTGATGTACAATTTTTATTCTTTTATCCTTCAAAATAATTCCATATAATTCCATTATTTATGGCATCTATTTTGAATGTTGATTTATGTAATGTATAAGTGTATTTGATTTGATTATAATTACTAAGAAAAATAATCGCTAAAGCATCTCTGTATGGCATTTTGTCATCTTTGCTAAATAAGGTAGAATATTTGTTGGTACCACTCTCATACTCAGGGATATTTCTAATTCATGGGAATGAAAAAGTAACATGGTCTATTTCTGTAAGATGACAGCTGAAAAAGATTGTGTACTTGTCTTATGATGTGCAGTTTATCCCAAGCAAAAATATTTTTCAAGTTAAAATTTGTATTAGAAGAGATTCGATGGTGGACTGTAGACCTTTTGCCTTTACAGAGGAGTTCAGTAGTTTATATAAATAAATGTCACCTGCACATTACCATTAAGAAAGATCTATGCATGTTTTTGCAATATTTCTCATTAAATTATTTTGTCTGGATCATTAGACTGGCTGGTTATAAAGGATTCAGTAAGATCTTTTATTGCCTTTATGACAGAGAGGAAGAAGAGTGAAATACAATTTTAAGGACAAGGTGTGGCTTGTAGCTCTCCTTCCATTCTGCAATATTTTCTAAATAATATCAGACCTATATTACAAATTTTGTAAAAGAATGCCGGCTGATGCTTCGCAAAGAAATCCAGAGCTTAGGCCTGTTGCTTAACCCAGGGTTTCTACATCGTCAGGACCAGGGAATAAAGAATTGTATAATTATATTAACTTCATGAAGAAGAAGAAGAAAAAAATCATCAGTGGCAATAGAGTATCATGTACCCATCCCCTTCCCGAGAAAATAAGCCACTTCAGTACACTCGTGCTACCGAAGAACCTGATAACAGGTCAAAGGGATGTAACTCGTCCTTCACTAAAGGGAAACGCTTTAAGGGTAGTTGTCTCCCTGTTAGTAAATGTACGTCATAACAAAGAAAAACCATAGCCTCCGAACAGGCTCGACTATTTTCTGTTTTCTAATCTCCCTGACCTCCTGATAGACAAGCTCCAAAGAGCTCAGAACAATGCCACTCGCGTTGTATTCCGCAGGCGAAAGGCTGAGTTGAGTTCACAGATAGCAAATGTTCCATCATCTTTTTCTATTGTCTGGAAAATATTTGATTTCACTTAGTTCCAAAGCATACATAGGTGATGTCATAGCATTTAGTATTTATAATTAGCCACAAACGTGTATGATAAAATGCAGCGCTGTCAACAATAAAAACTTTATTATCTTTTCTCTAATACGTTCGTATTGTCAATGATATGATCAGCTAGGTTTTCCCTCTGGCTCACTTTCACGCAGTACAATCTGAACACATCTGCTAGCAAAGAGATCACAGTAAATCTTCTTAGACCATGTTAGGCATATTTTTAAGACAAGTCAGAAAATATGCGAAGGACGAACAGTTTTACTACTCACCCACAAAAATTTAAAAACACATATAATGTGGCACAAGTGACAAGGTTTAAAAAGCGTCTCTGTTCGGTGAAAGTCTACCCAACAAACACGTACACTCAACTATATACGAAAAGTTAACTGAAGAAAACAAATCAATGATGAAACCAACCAAAAACTCGCATGCAGTTACACGCACTCATGCATGCACTCACACAGAAGACATACAGAGGAAGCGATGGCAACAATGTCAGAAAATTCTCAGGAGAGGCTTTGGCGCTTAAAAAAGGACTTTTCAGTTGAACATATCGCAAATATTACACGAGTGTTGTATTTGCTGACACATACATTAGACACGACTTGTAAAAGGTATCACAAAACCCTGGTTACATTAGCGGCAACAAGAAGAAAGACAATTAATTCCTTCGACGGTAGCTGTAACCGTGTGCGTTTTCAGGGAATTGTTGGAAGAGGGGGATGGGGTTGTCTGATTTATGGAGTTAGGCAACTTCACATTCAGTCGATAGGATTTACATACGAAACAGACAAGTCTTTGATACTTAACAATAAACAACTACAATAAGCTTTTGGTAATGAACGTTTATAGATGGTATACCAAAATTATACAGACTAAAAAAGTTCCGGATCCTTGTAGAACTCATTATTTTTATACGACTGAATATCTTTCCGAATCTTATCTGAATGCTGGTACAGAACTCGTCAAAAAGTTTTTTTCCTCCATAAATTCTAAATCGAGTCATACAAAAACTCAGCATTCATCAATCATGCAAAGAAACAGATAAAATTCATTCAACGATCGGAATCTTCACCATTCTTCTTCTCCTCATTTCATCATTATCATTATATCCAGTAAACGTGAAGCTATAGTCGAATGATCTATAGTGTTTGAAAGATAAAAAGAACTACAATTCATACCTCTGTAAATGTTCACATCTTTAGTAAGAATGTGTTAACCAGCCAACCATCCAGCAAACCAAAGCAAAGAACGAAAGATGGAAATAATGTACGATATATCACAATCAAATGGAGTAAGAACTACTAACATGATGAAACACAACATTACGACCGCAGTTTCAAATCAAAACTTTAGTAAAAACAAAATTTATAAAATGTCACTGTACTGATTAAAATTACAGTTGTTATGTGTCGTCAACAAAGCTGTTTATCGACTTCCTAATGAAATACACGAATTTCGTTGGCTGGGGATACATGTACGAGGAGTCCATAAAATAAAATAGACTATCAACAAACAAATAAAAAAAAAAAAAAAAAAACGCAAGAAAGCTAGTGAGATGCACAGTGTGCAGTCTACATTGAATTGAAAGAGTGCATCGACTGATATCATGGGTGGAGTATTCATAAGCAGGTATGCAACGGGTCAAAGGCTCGTAGAGCCTAATAAAAAGGGTTACCCGTCCTTACCTGGTGAAGGTGTTCACCTGTCCTCTGGTACAAACAGCAAAATACTTGTCCTAAAATCACATACAATGCTTGAGTCACGAACACATAACTGGAGTCAATAAATAGCACTTAGACAATGAATGTTTGTCACGCGTAAGGCCTGACGCGTCAGGTTCCGCTACTCCTACATGCTCGTGACTGCAGCAGTTATGTCCCTTGGACCGCGCCTGACGGTGAGCGAGGGCCGCAAACACAGAGTTGCTCAGCTGATGTACACGTAGGGTATCTTAATGTTTTTGAATCTGTGCGATGGGTACAGCAGCACACTGTTTTGTATACTTACACTTACGCCAACCATCTTCTAACTCAGTCTTGTTTACTTTATTGTTTTTTCCACTACTGAATTTCTGGTTCATCTTCCTGAAAATCGTTTTGGCATCATGCGGAAACTGAGAAATCTGCCATAAATCTGTCACAAGTAACACCAAGAACACTCTCCTGCCGTCACTTTTTAGACTTGGTTTATTATTATTTCTTTTATCTATCGTGTGTGCCAAAGAGAAAACTTGTTTATTTTTGTTAACGGAAATGTTTAGTTTATTCCTTGTTACTCCTCGAGGAGAAATAAGGTCCACAAACGGCAATGGCGCATTGCAATATTATCCTTGCAGAATTAAAACTAAGCGGTCGGAATAGATGGACGTAAGAACATTATTGTTCTTAGTGTATACAATAATTATATTGCTTTCTGATATAGGACAAGACGAACTTGAATAACTGACTATTCAGTGTTTGTAACACACGGTCACACCTAAAAAAAAAAAAGCAATCTCTATCTTGTTATGATTCAGTTCGCTTCTTGCTGTCTATGACGCTTTCTCGTGTGTCATGCACTAGCGCCAGCTTCGTTCGTGAACGATTTTCACTGGAATGAAGGAAACTTTTTTGTTAAGGTTAATTCGCCGAGAAGGCTTCAAGAAGCAAGGTCTGGTTTGCTCCTCAGCGAATATAAACTGCAAAGTTTCCGCACGTCTTCCACAAGGAAGGGCATCTTTGTGTCCTTTTATTTATTTATGTTTACGCTAATGGCGATTTGCCAACACAAAGCTTCACCTTCCATAGAGAGATTCCTATGCCTCTCTGTAGTTTACTCCCAGCCCAGCTGTCACGAAGTTACCCGTTCAGAGAAAGCTTACACTTGTCCAGGAATGTGAATGCGTCCCCCCACTACGGAAGTGCGTTCACATGAATGTAACCCTCCTTGCTGACTCCGGATCCAGGAAGGTGAGTCCGGGGCTTTCCGGGGGCTCATCTCCGTCTGACGTCGTCTGCGGGTGCAGGCTGGTGCCGACGACACTGTCGCCCGCCGGCTGCATCTCCACCACGTTGCTGCTGCCGTTCCGGGACATGGAGTCGCGGTCGCTCAGCTCCGAGTTCCGGTCCAGCGACTCCCCCAACCCCTCGTCGCCGTTCTGCCTCATCTGCAGCTCCCGCAACAGGCTGTCGTCGGCCTCGTCAAGCGACTTGCTGTCTGAAGCACCCTCCTTCGTAGCGTCCCTCCCCTCGTCGTGCGGGTCACGCCTTAGCAGGTCGCCGTTGACCGGCTTCAGCGACTCTCGCCGGATCCTCTCCTCCTCTTCCAGGATCGTTTCTGGGATGCCGTTGCTGTGTGTGCGACGTAGGAGCTGCTTCTCAATGGTGACATCTACTTCCGCCATGTTGGGATTAGATGACACGGATTCCGAGCTCGGAGACCTCCTGGTCGCAAAGTCCCTGCTGAGGGACTTGACAGAGCCTTTGGGACTGGCCGTTTGGAAGGAGAACGACCTTCTCAGTCGGTCCAAGGCTATTGTGCTTCGCTTTCGCGACAACCTGCGATCTGAAACAAACGGAAGAAACTGCTTACTGCAGAGTCAAATGGAAGAGGACTCAGACAAAGGCAAGAAGCCAAAATGCCACACATACTCCAAACAAACTACGACATGCACGCTAATCTTCTTTCATGGAGGGCGGTGAAGGAATGAGAGATAAAGAAATTGGGTAAAGAGTTTGGTCCTGGGCTTGGGAAAAAATACAGAATGGGGCGGCAGATTTTGTTTTATTAAGTAGCACTCTCTTTGGAACCAGGCGAACCCTTCTCTGTCGCACAACATGTATTCCATACAGGAACTTAGAAAATAAAGAGCAATGAATGATGAGAGAAGGGAAAAGAACTATATTCAGAAATTGACGTGCAAGAAAAGACACAACACAGAAAGAACTAAAAATAAAATGATTGGATGATTTTATATTACAAGTACTTGACGACAGATTTCCGTATGCGACTGTCACTTATTTACAACTCTGTAAATAATGGAGACTTTGCCTACTTCTTTGATGCAAATGTCAGGTAAATATCACTTTATATTCTTTCACATCTTTGTATTCTCATGGGAGATCAATACATATTCAAATACATAAATATTCAATATGAAAATGAAAAATTCATTTTTAAAAAGCAAACGAAGAAACGAAAATGACAAAATATCCATACCTAACAAATTTTTCGCTACAGTATTTAATATCTAATGAACAGTACGCACCACAACTTCGTGGCAACTAATTTATCTTAAATATGATTTCTCTAAACAAACACATAATTTTATAACTGTTAAGTATTTTAGAAAAATAGTAGTATACATGTGCACAAAAAAGAAAGAAGAAAGGAAGGAAAAAAAAAGAATAAAGAAGACAGAAAGAGGCATACAGCACATTAAGTATCAGATAATTCTCAAGTTAAATGTTGAAAACACTGTGCGGTGCCGAAGAACATCTGTGCACCGCTAGTTCAAATGCCATATTCTTGCAGGTCTACTTGTGATCGTCCAGTCTGTACTTTTTGTGAGTTAAAAATACAGTGAGTTACAGCAGCAGGTGCGACGTGTAGTGCTAGTAAGTAAACATGTAAACCAAGGGTCTCTTCCCGTCCGGTGCAGTAGTGAGTACAGAGTTACGTACAGCACGTGCAGTCCATTACAAGTGTCTTGTTAAAAATACACCATGGACAGGTATTTCCGAATTACATTTGAAACAAAATTGCATCGATTAACCGAAAACAAACATGCATAAATGTAACACATGATTATTTTGCGCGAAACAGATCGCAAATTAAAATACTGATCTGACAAACAGTTCGTTTGATTCTACGCTCTTTTCCTTAATTAAACGAATGTAAGTGAATGCTTGTTAAAAGATAGCATGTAAACATCTTTTGCATGTTTTAAAAAAAGTACATACGGTGCTTTATGCTTTACAACAAGAAAGACAAAGTTCCCGAAGGAAGCAACTTATGCAGCCATTCACACAAGATACAAGATGTGGCCAACGTTAGCAATGGGGGGGGGTGTTTATTTAATTAGTTAACAATAAAATAAGTTCAACTATTTTTTGGAGGCGCTCATCTCTGCAGACACATTTCGCATCGCATGTTTGTTGTGCTTCCAAAAACACTTTCCACATATTAGTGCATTCTACTTTGCCCATCCAAGAGACAAGAGACAGTATATTTGAGGTCTCACAAATATAAGCACGAAAGGCAAGCAAATACTGAGACATGCAGACAACATCAAGGAGATTATATGCAACACAGATTCATAGAAAAAATATATAGTGCAAAGGGGCAAATGTTATTACAAACTTGTAACTATAAAAGAAAACAAATGGACAAATGTATTTTCATTTACGAACAGGCATCTGTCAGGAACACTAGGGATTATTCAAAAGCAAATTAAAAATGACATTGCCTGAGGCTGGCAACGGACAGTCAACCCAAACAGCTGCTAGCAACAGTCGCAGAAAGCAAGCATGGTAGCATAAGACTTGATAATTATTTCACTTCACTTGCCTCTTTGAAGCCAACCCAATTTTAATTCTTCACCCTGCCTTTTTTTTACCAGTCAGTTGCTGGCCCCTGCGAGTGACAATAGTTTCAGATGCTAATTTTTATTTGTAGCATTGAACACGCCACGACCTGTCGCCCCAAAAGTGTGCAAGTGAAGAAAAATATTTATCAAGCGCTGCACACTGATATCAAACAAAAGAAAGGTAGGCAAGGTGCTTGACTTTGCAGGCAAAGCAAAATATAAGCAGTCGGATAGTTGCAAAAGAAAGAGATGGAAGAGATGTCTGGAAAGAGACTGGGACAGAGTTACCTGATGTCATGGATACACGGAGTTTGTTGTCTGGTCAGAGGAATCATTCTCAAAGCTACTTTAAAACCTTGAACATCTTTCTCTCCTCTAGCTTCTTAGGATATTGCCATGCTGCTACAAATAAAATATTTTCTCTCTTCTTGCACGATGTTTAGCTATGCGAATGTTCATCGTGCTGCAGCCTTTAGCTATATTCATCAAGTTACAATGTCTGAACTTTACACAGTCTCTCTGTTTTGGGATGGTCATGTGAAAACAGGCGTGATTGTGAACATCGATTCACTAGAGACGGTATGCTGACCAGACGACACAGCAAACAGCTGACATTTATGTCGGGAGATTCTAACCTTTGCCAAAAGTAGTGTGCCGAGAGGTGAACCACCAGGTCCCATTAGCCCTCCTAGAGGCCGAAGGTCAGGGGAAGGTATTGCAGAGGATGGTGGCGTTGCAGGCATCACCACTCGAGCAACACACAGCCAAGCGGGCGCACGGCACAGGACAGCTAGCACCCCGGAGGTCATCTCAGCCAGTAGAAAAGAGCATCAGCAGGTAGGGTGGGCGAGAAAATGCAAGTCACGGAAGTATAACTAGGGCTGTAGAAAGTGCTCGAAAAGAAACAAAGCTCTGTGAATGGTGCTGAAAACACAAATAGGACCACCACAACATGGACACAGGCAGTAAAAAGTTGTTTTCTCGGCTGTGGCAGGGGACTACACAAATAATAAACAAAAGACACATATACAACAATGCACGATACTCAGAAAAAAAGATAAAACAAAGCGACCCCTGGATTAGAGGTTAAAGAATTGATCGTTAACTGGATTAGTTAAATTTTTCAGAATCGTTCTGAGATGAGACAAGACCGATGAGTGTTACATGCCTGCCCAGTGAATGTAAGTCAGCAAGTCAACAAAATGCACTAAAAGTTGTTACCTTGCCATCGCTGCTTCATCGACGGTAGATAGCAATCTGCTAGACGGAAAATAAGTGACACGAGGGTTTTTCAAGTGAGAATAAGTGTCCAAAACCGCAGTTACGGATTCATACTTTCTTTACATCAGTTCTATGAAATCCAAACATATATCGGGTACCTTACTTACAAAATACCTTCCATTTGACCTACACTAGAATATACGGGAACATTATAGAACAGGAGACACCTATTTGCAGCAATCTCTTTCAAACTGAAACGGATTGGATTTTTTTTCCGAGAAGGGTTTCCATCAGTTTAATATTTTCTAAATTAATCACGTTGACAATTACAAAGACTTTGAAACTATTAAATACTTGTCTTTCTACTATTAGTAAATATCCACGCTACTAGCACTATTCGAAACGCACATTATCAAGAACAGAAAATACAAAGGTATCCTGCCAGTCAAGATATTATTGTTTTCGTCTATTCATGTACTGGTCTTTAAGCCATAGGAAGTGAAAAAAAGGTCAGGCAGAGATTCGTATTAGCATGGTTGTTAATCCATGGAATGGTCATCCTTTGAAATCAATATTTATGTTAAAGTCTATTGACAATATGTTTGTCATGTACAAACAAGATATAAGTAGCAGCATGAATATACTGTAGACAACGGGTTGTTGATGCGGTCATCAATGAAATGAAGTGGAAGTGTTCAAACAGATGACTAGAAAACAATCCTACCTTCTTTGCTTGGACCTGCGTATATCCACTTCATGAAATACACAAAGAATGTTGCTGGAGATTGTGAATTTTCTTGTGATGAATCGAAATAATGCCTGCCATAAGTAAAAACACACGCAAAAAGTATGCACGCTCGCACACTCATAAATGTTTGCACGTGCATGTACAAGCCTGATATTTCATGCTTCATGCGCTCAGTGCAAGCAAGCACGCGCAGTGCTTCCATTGCGTAATGCTTTGAGTCGACACATTAACAGAACAAAATGAACATTTTTACACCTGTTGAAAGCACGTAAAACTTATTGTTATTTTCAGAATGATCCAAGATCTTATTATTTCATTTCGTTTTGAAAATCCATTTTGTAAATTATTTTGTTTAAATTTGCACACAGATGGTAGCTACTAAAGCAGAAACAAATTACACATCCTTTGGATCTTAAAAACAACTTGAAAAAAATACTGTTTTGGGGTTTTATGGGCTTAAAAATGAATAAATTTAGTATATACAACTTAGCAAAGCAGAAGAAGAGCCAAATAACAGCAGCAAATCACTGTATGGACTATTTATCAAATGCGCATTGTCAGCACAGACTGTAAGTATCCATGTGTACATCATTGTCGTCCACGTCGAGTCACAGTCTCGTCATTGTAATAACCACCAGCAACATTCATGCAACAGCACCAGACAAACGACCATTTTGTACAACAGATGAGGCCACTCCAACTGCAGCCAAGCTGAGCATGCGGGTATCGAACTCAGAAGGTGTGTTATTTGCAAAGTTGTTTGTAAAGGAAATGTCCATTGCCAATCCCAGAAACCTATTTTTAAAATTCTTTTTCCCACAGCGATGATAGCACTCCATCGTGAAACTCAAGCTCCACAAACCTCCAATCTACCCGAAATGGGTCTTCAAACAATCCTAAATATTTCCCCATTTCGTGTGAGCGATATTAAGTCTCTCGTACTTTTTTGTAGCTTGAAAGTGTAACTTTCTGCTACCAAAGTATCTTTGTTTCTGATAAAAATTTAAATACTAAAGCATACTTAATATTTTTTAAATGCGTGAGTATCTACCTTAAATATATTTTATAAGTATTAAAATATATAAAGAACGGAAAAGGAAAGAAGAGAGAAAAAGTGAAGAAATAGGGACAGAAAGCAGCAAATGACAAAAGAAAGAAATAAATAAAGAAAGACACAAACATATAATCTACAAACATATAAATGTTAACAGACACAATTTTTGTATTTAAACTCTGGTTATATTTTTGGCTTAACAAGTGCTGCTTAACACTGGAATCTACGAAGTGGTCTGTACTGTACAAAACCATTAATGAAAGTAAACAACTCTAACAAATAATCATATTTTTCAAACTTGTCTGCACGAACATCCTAAGTTTGTGCAAAAAAGTCAAATCGAAGCTAGAAGAAAAAATGTATTGACATAATTCAGCTGAAGATTGCTATTCCATGATGGACAATATGCAACAACATGTTACACAGACCTCAGGGTCTTTTCCAACAACAATGTTTCATCGATAACTGAAGACCGAAAACATTGTTAGTTTAGCTAAGCATTTAATAAAAGAGTATCTAACAAAATCTTCTAATACACAAAAAGATGCGATAAGGATAACAAAAATATTTGCTTGGAAACTGCAACTAGCGGAACATCAGAAAGTTACTTTCTGTAACGGTTGTGAATGAATGATACATGGTCTGAGAACAGAGGGAATGATGCGGCTGAAAGAAAGAATGTGCCGACTGGGCCACACTTCTTTTCTTCCAGCTGTCTGTAAATGTTTTCCATTGTAAACTTTCAAGGGTGGGCACAGCTGTTAGAAAGGTTTCTTTTCACGCTTTCTTTTCAATCCTCGACATCACCTGTTTCTCTCGACAATTAAAAATAAAATTGTCCGAGTATGCAAACATTCACAACCGGACAGAAAAAAGTATGTATTGCAAAATGAATAAGAATTGAAAAAACAGGAAAATAACAAACAGACGACTGGCTGTATCGTAACTATCACGATTTGTAATTTCTTCTACCTGTGCAACAATTAAAACAGAAAGATTTCATGAACGTGTTCACCTCTTAGCTCCCATTAAAATTCTATTTCCAGCTTAGAGAATAGACTGTTAGATATGACATCACCAGTGAAGATTTATTTTTAGAAAAAGGTGACCACTGTCCTAGCACTAACGACAAATTGTTTTATTGATTTTTTTAAACTTATGATAATAATGATTATAATTTGTGGAACACAAAAGTTTCAGATTAATGATAAAATGAATAAAATGAAGATTATTATTGTTTTGCACACTGTTGCTCAGTCTTGCAGAAAACTAGGAATTCTAAGCACCCAGCAAAGAAACAGGGAGGCGAGGTAGTAGTAGAAAAGTAACCTAGAAAACACAAGTAAACAGTCAAAACTTGAACAAATATGCTATACAAAAAATGAACATCATCAACATCCAAATTGTAAACTAATCCACTAAAATAATAAACATCATCATATTATGTGAATTTGAACCGCGGTCACGGATGACTGCAATGCATTGACGCTGGTCAGTGTACACACATGGATGCTCTGACCTGCAGAGTGTGCAGAATGCTTGTTGAAAAATACAACAGTGCGCCTTTAAAAAAGAGTACAAAAACGTTAAAGGGGAATTCGACAACGAGGTCACTTGGAAATTGTGGAAAATTCTTTTTCTGGGCACAGTTTATTACTATCAAGGCAGATTGGAAGATTGCTGGCTCTCACCTTATTTTTTTATATATCAATGTTTTCAATGATGGCGAGAAAGGGAAGACAAAGACAAGAAAGTGAATCAAGGCCATGGTGATCAAGAACAAGAGCAAACCAGGAACAGATTTAAGGTATTGTCAACTTTAAACGATAAAAAATACCAACACTTATGGCTTGAGGACATTATGGTAAAACAAAGAAGAATGTACTTGTAAGATTTGACGAAGGGGTCCACGTGGTGAAGATGCTGACCTCTTGGTGACCCGAGAGGCAGGCAGTTGGAGTATCTGAGGTTTTACAAAACGACCCGTCTTAACACAGATGGAGGATAGTTTTATTCTCGTCTGGCGAGCATCAGGCGCAAATGTTTTATGTTTAAAAGAAATTCGTCCATTTCTTGGTTAACCTATTCAAGAGGAAGACGTAAACGTTAGGGAAAGCTCCCATAGGCTAATGGTAAAAAAATGCGGTGAACTGTGAGTGGTTCACCGTGCGCAGAAGTCGGTGTGTAGCATGCGGATCTTATATCTTTGATCTCCACGCTCACTACAATGTGAATAAGGCTGTGAATAAGGCGCCTATTGGAAATAAAAGAAGGGGGATTTTTTTCAACCACTGGTCCGAGCGAGTTTCAAACTTTCGACCTTTTGTTCAGAAATCCAGTACACTGAAGATGTGACTACTGGGAACGATAAAAATGTACATCTTTCTGAAAGAGGAAGAGTTAACAGAGGAAACTCCAGGAGGATGGGATGGGGCAAATTATCTATAGAAATCTCACACGAAGAGAAGGAAGAACAAACAGTCCTCCTTGTCCCAAACACTAATTATGCTTCAACTCGTTCTAGCTTCACCATAAACCGTCACAGATTGATTAATGAAAGGCAAGATAAGCACTGTCACGTCTGCATCAATTGATAAATTAAAGCAGGTTTTTCAGAAACATTGACAGGAAAATGGAGGACAGAACTTTTGAGAATTGAAATAACAATGTGTCGTTTTTAAAGGACAGTTAACACAGGTGTTTTAATGAAAAGTCAGAAGCAAAGGAACTTGAAATGAAAGTATCAGACAATAAGATAAAAAAACAGAATGAAAATACGTTTGTTGGTTGGGTTGTTGGCGGCGGAGGAATAACAGGTAAAACATTTTCTTTAACGCTGCCACTTTGACCTAAACCCTGTGACGAGTACAAACACCAAAACACGAGAAGTCCAACAGCTAAACACTCTTTTCACATCTAGTTACTCGCACAAAAAGGTAGAGACGGTAAACCAAGGCCGACTAGACAGACAGACAGACACACAGACAGACACACAGACAGACACACAGACACACACACACACAGACACACAGAAAGACAGACAGACAGACAGACAGACAAAGGTGGTTGGCAGACAATCAAAGAGAAATGATTCAATCCTACAGGTTTTGGCTTTGAAATCAAACATCACACTGATATGCATTAATCTTACAGAAATGAAAAATTTAACATTTAATATTTTGCACTCGTTATTGTCACAAGGATCACACATTCTTCTCATTAATTTGCATATATTCGCAAGTACAAAAAAGAGACTAAACATAAGAAATTTGCACGTATGTTTAGCTAAAACAAACTGAAGAGTTGATTGCAGTGGCACTATATCACTATTAGCCATACAAAACCTCTTACAGGTCTTAACAATAACATTCCACATTAACAAGACCTGTCCAAAAACTGTACAACACATCTCTCGAGAACAATACACTCTATACAATGCAAAACTTTATCTGTGTAAGCTTCTCAGACATGGACACAGTGTTTTTGGCATTATATTTGCAATTAACACATTTTATGCTACCTGATTCAGTGAAAAAAAGCAAAACTTCTAGCAAGGTATTTCAGGAAAGTATGAGTGTTCGAAAAAAATACAAGCCTTCATACATAACATGTGTCACGTGATACAGGGGCATTTCCTTGTTTTCGTGAACACAAGTCTTCAGTCATTCAAACATTTGGATCGAGGAAGGGGAACATAGAAAATGAAAAGCATGCGCACGAATACCAGAACAACACTCGAACTACTTTACAGTCGGCTTTGAAAATAACTTTTGCCACGCAAGCGGCATCCGTTATGTAGAGTCACAGACAGCTTATTTCCTGTCAAGGCGGAGGCATTGGAAGTAAAACTAGTATAAAAACAGTAGTCATGCTGAAGCAGAATGCTGCAGGAAATTCTTTTGGGGAAATTTTCCAAGTTCTGTGGAAGGAACATTTCCGTCCTCAATGCATCATCACCGCCAGCTTTAGAAGACCGCAAGGGTACAGTCGTCTTGCTGAAATCCACCCTGCTCATTACTTTTGCCCTTTCAAAGGCAGAAATATGAGTTTCCTAAATTATATGAACATTTTATGTGCCAAATATCACTGATTGTTAATAGATAAGTGCTAGAAAATGAAGCAATCAAGAAATGTCTGCACCACGAGCTGCTAATCAAGTAAACTATGGTATTGTTTGTGAGTTTTACATTCTTTTTCTTCTTCGCGTACAGGGCTTTGACAGATAGTTTACAAGTAAGAATAATTCAAATAAAAGCAAATATTAAAGCTGGAGACTGAAAGATAATTAAGATATATTCATCCAATGCAAGACAAGAATTGCACATAAAGAATCTCTTTACAATAGGAAACAGAGTACAGTATTGTTTCTTTTGATCACGGACAGATTGGAAGAACTCTCTAGCAAATAGGTTTATCAGTCATGTGACAATATTTAAACAGGCCAACACATAACACTGTTATTTCCAATAAATCAACACGAACACTACAAATAAATGTGAATATCACCATAAATTTTTATCATCGAATTATTATCGTCTAACATCCAAATTAATGACAACAGTAATAAATACTTCTGCCTACTAAAAGGGAAGGCTGCGAGATACCTCATGTGAGACATAAACTAATAATTAAGAAAAAAAGGATAAAAATATTTATAAGTAGTATTTAACGAAATGAAAGGGAACATTAATACATTAAACTTCCAGTAAAGGGATACAAGCTGCTGACAGACAAGTACGACTATTCACAAGGTTTCATCAGAACAACAGTATAAATAATATCAAACTATATATTCTTCCAGGGATTCCCATGAAATGATTTTTGTACAGTTAAATTTCAGCTACTCTGTATGTAGCTTGTTCAGCACATTTTTAGATGCTAATGAAAAACTAATTGTAATAGTAAATAAGTCATAATCAAAATCAGAATGAAAAAAAAAAAGAAATACTTATAAACCACGGCAACTGTATTGATTAAACAGTTGACATCCTTTCTCTGCCCCTTTAAAGATGCACAACCCTTTGTCCTGCATAATTATACAATTATCCAAAATATTAATAACAGTAGAGTATCATGTGATAATTAAGCCACAGTAGAATCGGAAAAAACTACAAAATTGTTTGTGGACAGTCGCAGTGGACGGCTGTAAAGCCCTGACATGTAAATGTGAGTACCGGTGGCCATAAATACTATCAATCGGACAAAAGCAAAAACAACTTAAAGAACTGTCATTGAGGCAACCACATACACAGATTAACTGCCGCTGACATACACACACTCTCACTCATATATGACAGAGCGCTCGCTGCCATGAATCACTTATTTCATTCGCTTTTATTTAAAGTATTTGATAAAAAAATTCAGTACTGATTTTTTAAAATTACATATTCAAACTCCCTAGGAGATTTATTACAGGAATGTTAGAGAAAGAGAAGGAAAGAAGTCTGCTGAAAGAATCCATTAAAGTATTTATAAACTCACAGATAACACATACTCATGACTATCAAGTGATGGGAGAGACAACTTCAATCAGAAAAATACTAAAATGGGCGATAATCAATCGTCAGCACGGAACGGATCCTGGTGGGCATGGGCCACGTTAAGGCTTGTACTGCTTAAAATGTATGAGGTCGGAGGCGAAAAAGCCCAAGGGAGAACAATGAACTGGGCAAGTGGGGCCTTAGTCAGGGTCGGAACTGTGCAACGACTCAAAGCTGACATCGCGGCCACCTGCCAATGTCTTCCAATACCGAAGTTTCTTACTTGTGGGCTTGGGCTGGCTGGGGTTGGGAGTCTTCATGCCATTGTTGCGCAGAATCTCCAGCAGCTCAAAGCGGAAGGACGAGACGTCCTGCTTGAGTTCGTTGATGTCGTCCTCGGTGACGCCCTCGCCTTTCTGCGGACCTCTTTGTTTGTTCATTATGTAGCGCCGGATCAGGTCGTGCATCACCGACTATGGAAGACACCAATCAGGTCTGGATTAAAATTTCTCCCCTATTGCTCTATGATCGTTAGTGTTACAAGGAATCTTTTAAGGATACAAAGTAGAACAAAGTAGAATCGAAAACTCAACTCAAGCACATGTTTCTTTACAGAAACAGATGAATAAAAATGTAAACAGACAACGCATAACAAGTAAAGTATGAAAAGCGGAGTGAAATAAAACCCATAAATAAATTTAAAAAAAAAAGAGAAACATGAATCAAAAGTAATTACGAAGTAATGTAGAGCCAAAAAGGACCACAAAGAGGACAAAGATAAGAGCAGACACTTTGGAACCAATGAAAAGCAATAAGAGTTTACTTGTATAGAAAAATGAAAAAAATTCCAAATCTCTCGCATATTGGGATGAAATGATATTTAAGAAAAGGGTAAAATTAATATCAAGAAGGAAAGAAAAATCTGACCAAAAATGTGTGTGCTGTGAGGGAAGGGGAGAGAGAGTTTAATTAAAGTAGATCGTGAATGTGAATAATGCACACCGATGGCCTGACAGAAAAAAAAAAATTACAATTAATAGTTAAGAACTAGCGCATACCTGATACCTTATCTCTCTTTCGTTCAATTTTTTGACGATTTTCTGCAACAAACGCAACCAGGTCTTCAAGTTTTCTGCAGTAATTTCAACGGAGAAAAATGATTAATATTAGTCTTACCCCCAGAATGATACTCAAAACATGATACCCAATCAACTAGTCACAGTTCTATCACAAATATGTTAAAATCAAAGTAATGTCTGTAGCATCAGAATAAATTAGGACAAAATCCATCAGTATGTAAACAGCAACATCCTCTCATCACTCGGGTGATGCTGGAATCAATATGGCTGCCTCTGCAAAACAACGTGTCCTTTATGTGACTATTTACTTTGATGCTCTGCCACCGGTTGTGCTTCTGCTGTTTGGAGCATGCACACAGCTTGCTCTTCAGCCAGCACAGTATGTAGTAGAAGGTCTTGGGGCTGGGGATGGTATTGAACGGCGCGGGTAAGGTGCCGCTGTCGTCGAAGTAGCTGATCCAGAGCTTGGAACGGGCGAACTTCCACTCCTCGTCTGCTTGGCTCTGCACACGACACAGTTTTGTCTCCTTAATTGACACTGACGAGCAGTCAACTATTTTCAACCCCCTTCTGTCTCCACTTTTCATTCCGTTTCTCATCAAAGCCGATTGGAAAACATTCATCCCCTCTACATACTTCTTTATTTTGTCCTGCAGTCTACCAAATGATAATGCTGTGACAGACTTTCGTATATCCCATACACTGGATTTTATTCCGATCAATTATAAAATTTTAAGGGAAGCCTTCCACTTTTATTCCAAATCAAAGCAAGATTTTACGGGTTTATTGCTTTCAACACGAAAATACGAGAACTAGAGCTCTTTGACTTTCACTGTTGTATGCAGAAGAATGAACTTTTTGTTTTAGCAAAATGCCACATAAGAAACCAGAATCGATCTAGACCAGCTATGTGGTAGATACTAACTTAACAGTATTCCATCCCCCAGCAAGTGTGGTCACCAATTACAGATATGTCTTGATGTAAATCACCCTCATAAGGCAGTATCTCCGACCCTTAGCAAGCAAGCAACACTTATACGGAAGTTCTAATGTAAATCACTGATGGCAGCATCTTCTACCTTGAAATATTCAAGCAACACTTACATAGATGTTCTGATATGAGTTACTCATCATGGCAATGAGCATGTTGAGCAGCACCACCAGGGCGATCCAGGAGTATGTGCCGAACATGAGCTTGCCGACGAACTCGGTGAACTCGTGTTTGAAGCGCGGACTTAGCTCGGCGTGGTCCAGGTCAACCAGTCCAAAAATAGCCCAGTACAGTGTCTGCACGATCTCGAACAGGCTGTGAACACGAGGCAGTCGTATTATATAATTGTAATCTCTCTCAAACACACTCTCTTTTTCTCTATTCCCATTTCATTTTTTTTTCATTTTTTTTTCCTGTCTGTCTGTCTGAAGCTTACTTGATCATGCTTCGTCTCAGCATAAGTGTACTAAAAAGAGACCCATGATCACAAGCAAGCTTACATACTTTGAATTTTTCGGCAATAGATAAAACTTTCTTACCAAACACGGTCTAATGACAGAGGTCAGCACTATCACTCCCACGATCACCAGATTACCTCCCCCTCATAAAGCGCAGAGACAAGTATACTGTAGACAAGGCCTTTACTGTCATTCAGATGAGTCTACCTACATGTATTTAGCTGCTGGGGTCACATCAACCCAGGACAAGCTGGCTATAACTGCTTCCATCACATTCATGAATCTTACTAATCGTCAATGAGTTTGGTCCTTATGCCTGTCTATATATGTGTGTGTGTGTGTGAGTGAGTTGTTTTCTGGAGATAAGAAATTCATTAGCGGTTTACCCAATTTGCAGGCTACTAGAAATCTGCCGGAACGGGTAGCAGACAAACACTGAAAAATTTTGGATGCAAGCTGTTTATAAAAAATGAGTTAAAATAAAGTGTAGATGAAACAGCAAAGCCAGTTGCTCGACAAATCAAACTCAAAAGATTGATCCTCGTGTTCCGTGCATTATCACATCTTCATGCTTTCACTCGGGGCACAACTACCACGTCTACCTACAAACAGGGTATGATTCACGTACTTGGCGAAACTGCGGTACTTCCGGTTACAAGGATCATCTTCAGCATCAGGGTTAAGGGAGCATTCCTTGGCACGCACCGCTGCGTAGTACCAGTACACGTGGTTCAGTCCACAGGCGAAGGAGAACAACAGCAGTGCGAAGATGACAAAGAACTTAAGGATGTCCATGATCATACGGCCCAGCGAGATTTGCAGCGGTCCCAGGTAAGGGTTGACCGTGAACATGTAGATGAGCTTCAGCGAGCTGAAGATGTTGGCGGCAGCGAACATGGCCTCGGCCACGAGGCTGGGATCGTACGCAGGCCAGTTCTCACGGGCAAGGTTCGCGTTGGGGTCAGTTCTTTTTTTCTCCTCTTGCACCTGCAAAGCAAATGCCCCATCGTTACACGTCCTGTAAATCTTTTGCACTCTGATACTGTCAGTGATTCACAAACACAACACAATATGAATTTTTAAATAAACATGAGAGATTCCGAGTAAAACATTTTTGACAGCGATTACATGTCGAGATGAAGAATTAAGAGAAATTAGCATGTCTGTATTTATAAAGGAAAGGAAGAAGAATGCAAGATCAGACCAGGAAAGAGGTCGAAAAGGACGAAGAAAATCTGACAAAGATACGGAGTTTGTCTTTAGCCTGGTCACAGAGATTTGGAAGCAGCAACACAATACCTTCTCCGTTATGGACAGAGCTTTCCACACGCCTATCCCATCATTCTTTCGTTCGCGAATGAGTATAGGTTCAGAAGAAAACTTTTCAACATTCAGACGAAAGGAATTCTGTTGTCTAGGAAGCAGACTTTATAATCACTGGTGACCCTTATAAAGATTACCTTGAAATAGGCGAGCAGTCGCAGAGTAAAGGTTGCGATGTAAAGGGAGTTGGTTGTGAAATCCAGAATGTTCCACATATCGTAAATGTATTCAAGTGCACCTTCGTCCCACAGTTGTTTAATTTCTGCCCATATTAAACCTGAAAAAGTAGATATATTAAACTTTTTAAATATGTTAACATAAATGCAGTTTTGCCAAGGGACAACCATGAAGACGACAACAACACAACTCTTTCCTTGTGGGTTATAAATTCTTAGAGCTGTTCTTTTGATGTTTATGTGCCAGAACGGCGAAAACAAAATATAATATCATGATGGTAATGGTCTAGGTGACATCCTCTCAGAGTTATTTTAAAGCATGTTCAGAGTCAGTGAAAGATGGAGGTAGGCATAGCTCCCAGTGCAGATGATTGCAGTTACCCTGTTTTCAGACTACTGCTCTCCTCACTGTACTATTCTCAACTGACAGCGCGCCGTGTATAGGCCCAGCACTGATGGATGGACAAAAGGGTGGATTTGACATACCGAGGGGGAAAGATGGCCTCAAAGAGCAACTGCATCAAAGAACATCAGGTGAGGCGTGAAGAGGAAGCAGACGCTTCTTTTTTTTAAAAGACCGTTACATATGGCTTTTGCTATCCGTGATACCTATGATTCCCTCAAAGTGCTCTCTCGTTTCCATCGAAATATCGGGGCTGTTGTACATCATTATTTTTTTATGTGTGTGTGTTTGTGCGTGTGTGCAAAAGAGAGAGTTAAAAGATGTAATTAATGTTATATAATAATAATAATATGCACAATTTGTAAAGCGCATACTCACACTCCTAAGAAAAATGCTCTTAGCGCTTAAGAACAAGAACGAAACATGGACAGCATACGAGGGACAGGAAAACAAACAAATAACATATAAACTATAAAAGAATCAACAACCGTACTTAACGAGGAATAAAATCAAATACAGAAAACAAAAAGAGGAACCAAATAACAATAATAAGAGCTGAGAGTAACACGATATTGTAAAAAGAAGGGTGTGAAAAAGGATTAGCATTTTGGGAAAGGAGTAATGTTTACGAAAGATGTGCGTACATCCCATCAAGACAACCAGACATCACTACCACATACACATCCATAATGCTGATCGCCTTACAACCTCAGATGGCACTGTCCTGTTGACAAATGTCTACCTACTAATATTCATACAATGTCGAGCTCTCTATCCCGGCAGCCAACTGAAAAGTTAGGAGAAAAAAAAAAGAAATTGATGAGTTGTTTTGTCAGGAGGGAATAAGGAACCAGAAGCGTGAAGAGAAGTGGACTGGGGAGTGTTTGTGTCACGTTTGTGTGATGTTTCTGTGACCAACCAAACCGCCTTCTTGACGACCGACCACTAGTGCCACCACGGGAGAGTCCAGCTTTCTCGGGAGGAGGAGAGTTGCAGGAGGTAGGGTCGATAAGCTGACCTCGCCACTCTCACACGCCCGGCCGTTGTTGCTGCCACAGGTCCCCCGATGCGTTCTTCGCCGACTAAAAGCATTATTTCCTCCCGCTTTACCAAATCCCATGGCGGAAAATTTGATTGCGGGCCAACGGCAACAGCCTTTGGTGCGAGAAGGTTGGACGGGTGGCACCATTCCACAGACCTAAACACATTTGGACGCCAAACGTTTCCACAGCTGGGTATTTTGCAAAAAAAAAAAAAAAAAAAAAAAAAAGAAAAGAAAAAATTAAATAAGCTGTCAAGATGTCTGACGAGTTCGATATTTGTCCTGTCTGAGAACGGCGTGCTCACTGATCTCGAAGGGCAATCAATGGATGCTTAATTGCGGTCTGTGCAAAGATGACACTCCTTTCGTTTACACCAACGTGTCCTGCGTGAACAGGAGGCGTCTAGTTTCGATCGATGCTGTTGCTGCTGTTGTGAAATCCGACTCGGGTAGGAGAATCCAAACCACAGAACGCCCACAAACGCTCATTTGTTTTGAAGGACCATGTCTGTTACCTCTGTTGTATTCATGAACACAAACAACCGCAGAAGTACTGGTGAGAATAGCTGTCTTGGTAAATCCTCACGTGATACCACATTGTTTACCATGTCACAAGATCGTGGTCAATGGATTACCAGATTTTGTAAATGAGAACCTTTTAGAATGAAAAGTAAATAATACAAAAGTAGAAGGCTTCAGGAATATTATTTCCAGTGTGAATATGTTGAGATTTTTGACAGCTTGTACTCAGTTGCTTTCAATCTTATGGAGAATATTTTTATCTCGAAGCAGGTATTAAAAAACTCCAACCTAATTTTGAACAATATTCACAGTTTAAAGGGGTAAGCACGCTGAAAAGTTTAGCTTAAAAAGAAGTTTAGAAAACTGAACTACTAGGTAAGACTGACTTCCGAAAATGTATTAACTATGTGAAAAAAACAACTTGTGGTAATACATTATTTTATTTTTTAAATGTTAACTGTTAACAAAATCAATAATTATTCTGAGTATTTTGTTAACGAAAAACATAAAGATGCAAACAGAATTTAGTTCTATATTTTTTCTTCACTCAAAGCCCTCTATTAGACAAGGCTGAAAACAACAAAAAAGGACACTCCTCAACGAATATTTCACGAAAACATTTTTCTCATCTGTATTATGTTGGTGCATAATAAGTGTAAAGTAACAGTTTCTGCTCGAGGCAAAACAAAATTTTCATTGCAACTGTAGTACTAAATAACAAAGAAAACTGATATAAAAAGCTTTCATGATAAGCAGAAGTTCAAAAGGTTCCTGGAAAAGTTTGAAACCGCATGGAAATACCAAGGTTTTTTGCATTACAATCGTGTACTACTTCGACTATCAGAGATTTATTTACTAGACTTATCGCTAGCTCCATGGCTTCAGATAATACTTACTCCTCTCCACCATTTCCGGTAACTATTTTCGTCTTTTTAATTTCCCCGCCCTACTCTCATCGACTCTAAAACAGGAACACATAGTGAATGAGACTTGCACTGCTTTAACACACTTTACAAATACTGACTTAATGATAGATGGCTGACTGGGACTTAGCGCCACAATAATACAGACAGGGACAGTCAAATGGAGGCTCGGAAAATATAAAACCCAGGTCAAAACAGCGAATTACAATAGGAAGTGGCAAGGGAAGACTGGCTGGAGCCCAAGAGCTTCAGATTTGTTTCCCTTGAATGATTTCAAGTGCAATAGCAGAAGAGTTATGTCCTTAGCCTTTCAAGTGCAATAGCCAAAGAGTTATGGTCGTGCGACTGCTCTTTGCTGGCGCCTTGAGAGACTCAGGAAAGACAAACAGGGAAATAAACCTCCATCTCCAGCAAGACTAAATTTTGTTTTTTTATTTTTCTTCAATCACCATTCATCTGGATGATATTTCTCCTAGTCTGATGTTTTAAGCAGCCTTGAGAGGACCCGTGATCTGGCAAAAGAAGTAATTGACTAATTAAACTTAAGAAATTAAGAGCACGGTTCCAGTTCAGGAACAGCTGCTCTAAAGGTGATTTACTGGAAACACGCACAACTCATGGCAATGACAGCAAAATAAGTAATATAAAGACATATCATTTATGTTGCTGTAAGGTTTGCAAAAGATAAAATAAACACAAATAAACTAAGATGACCGACAAGGAAGATGTACAACGAGAAAAATACAACAACAAAAATATGACAGCCAAAGAAAACAAGGTCGCACCTGCGACATATGCCAGTATAATCCACTCCACCAGCGAGGCAGGTGAGCCTCTCATTTCACGGTCCACCTTGTCTTTGTTCGAGTCCTCACCGTTGATGTCCACGATCTCCACACGTTGTGAGACAAGAATCAACAGCACTGCCAAACAACAAAGAACGCATGGAAGAATCTTATTTAAGGTTTTCCATTAGTGCAGACCTGTACTAGTGGTACAAAAGGTCTGAAAATTGTTAGGATTAGACAACCAAAATTTAATGTCACTAAAAATATATCTTTTACTTCGAAATTTTCTAGCGCATACTTCCCAAACAAAATAAGTATACGAATCAAACAAACAAATTCATATTATAAACACAATAAAAATATATCTAATGTATTTAAAAAATAAACAAGAAAATAAAGTGGTATAAATAGTATAGGGAGATCACAGACATCATTTATGATTCCCTGCACACCTTATATTGATCAGACCCAGAACTGAGCGCACCATGAAAGATGAAGCCATTTATCTATGACAGAGCCGCTGCACAGGGGGAAACAATGGGAGAGAAGCAGAGGTAACTCTTTATACTCGCCCGTTACATCCGTTACTGACCGACCGCGTGTGACCCCTGCTGTCACCAAGTGTTACACCATTTGTCACAGGGACAGAACCGCTGCATGTACATGCTGACCAGGAGTATCGATGGGTTTTTGTCAGAACTAAAAAACTACATTATTAGAAAATAAGTTTTGTATCTCAAAGGACTTCGTGTCTACTGAAAATGAGGCTGAAGTGCATATAGTCCATTCTACCCCAATGTAGTTCCTGTTACCTACTTGAAGTGTTTTCATTATCAAGAGAAAGTACTCTGAATTTCTTTTCTCGCTACTCCTACATAGAAATTAATGTACAAAGTGCACACACACACACACATACACACATAATAAAGGAAGAAAACAAAAATTCCAATAGAACATGAATGAAAAAGGCAAGAAAAGGAAACAAAAAAGTAATGAAAAAAAAGAAGCAAAGTAAGAAACGAAAACAAAGGAAGCAATAAAGAAAGATTTAAAAACAAAAATATTTAGTAGGAAATACAAGAAAAATATTAAAAATAAATAAAAAGAAGAAATAAGAAATAAAGATATAAAGAAGGGAAAGAATAACAAACTAATCCGAAGAAAGGAAAAAAAGAGAGAATGGAACAAAAGAAGAATGAACGATGTTATGTAAAAACGCTTGCTAAAAACATTCCAAAAGTTCGCCATGAATAGCCCGCAGCTATTGAGCTACCGAAGCAATACTCAAAGGGAGGCCTCTGTAGCCCAAATCTCGATGCAATAATGCGCCTGGTACGGGTGTCATGCCTCGCAGACAGGGTTCCAGTGACAAGTATGTTCAGTACCAACTTTTTAATTTCTGGAAGACAACGAGAAGAGCAAAAAAGAAATCGACGTCACCATTTGACCGATTTCTGTGCACGGGGATGTTTTGCCCGTGTATATCGACAGCGGAACGGATGGAACGAGGAGCGTGCCTCTAACCTCTGTAATGATGTTTGTAGATATGTGTCTCAAGAACCAAAAAAAAAAAAAAATGTGGAAATAGTCTCGTGCAATGAGTTTTACGTTAAAAAATATATACTGCACCCCACTAGATCATTAATGGCATCGCTAACAGCTTTATAAGAAAAGAATTTTATCCTCCCAGGTCCCATCCATTAGATGATTGCACATGTAAGAAGTTGGCATGCATGTTTAGTAACGAGGCTCGTACGCCTGTGGCTAGGAACTCTGAAATTACATCCGAAGAGGAAACACAATCTGTAGTGCCTATAGCCATGTTCGGGATCCCTGTATTAGACCAAGACCTCAAGAAAAAAAAGAAAATTTTCTAAAAGTGTGGCAACTCCGTTTGGAATATTACTATTACTATCAACGGTATATTCATCTCATCTATCCTTTCACATGCTCAACAACACTTCTTTTATCAGCTAACAAGTCAAATAAAGCATTAAATGCTTCTAATTTCATTTTGCTCATTCACCTGCAAAAGAATACGTCCTTACATCTCATTAAAAATTCAATATTTTATTTAATATATCACCCTTGGGCACGCTATAATTGATCCTTCTCTCTCTCTCCCTCTCGAACGCACACACACTAAAATTTTATTTAAAAATTCTTTGCATAGAAAGCCAACTACCTCAACCATCTTCCCCGCAGCCCTCTCAGACAAATAATAAAAGGAAAATCTTGCTGATGGAAAGACTCCCCTGAGTTCGAGATACTTACACAAGAATAAGATGTAGGAGGACTGATGAACTATAAACTTGATAAATGGTTTTCGGATGAGGCGGCCGATGGAGCTGGTCGGGGCGATGAGATAAATAAGAGAGAGGAGTGGAAAGAAGAACGCAATGGTGAAGATGATGGCCATCTTGGAGATGATACTGCGCCGCCTGAACCCTGGTAGACCGTCGTACCACAGAGAAGCTAGCAGCTGTTGGCAGTTGGGATGAGACACGAACTGTCGGAGGAAAAGACCGTTATTTGAATTATTCATGAAAACGGCTTTACTACCGTGGTCACCAGTCACATACACTTTATTTTTGCTTAGGAGGTGTTAGTAGCCGAGGGATGTTTGCAGTCTAGTTAGTGATGTCTCACGTGCAAGTAGGCAACCCCCCAAAAAAACAAACAAACAACAAAACACTAAATTAACACTCGTTTTTACACTGTCCGTCTGTCGGTTTGTCCACTATTTTGAGCAAGGGTACGAATTGGTATAGTTATATGTATGTCAAAAAGATTCTGATACCGCTCGTGAGCAAAGTATGGTTTAATAAAAGTAGTGCATCATAATGTTATCAATCGTTTCTGTTCCACTAAAACATCTCCCTCCGTGACACCTGGCCTGTACCCTCCTCTTTCCCTGCTCGCTCACCTTTTTCTGCTTGTACTTGACCGCCAGTTTCAGTCGACTCAGCTTCATCTTCTCGGACCCTGCTTCATCCACGCCGGAAGCGGTGGTGTCATGGTTGAGGACGATGCTCAGCTCGCGCGACCCCCGCGTCTGCTCCAGCAGGTCCACGGCGAAGTCCTGGCACTTGGTGGCCAGCTTCTCGTAGTCGGCTTTGAACTCGTTCTCCAAGCGGCTGAGGCGCCGCAGCTCCACGCTCAACTCGAAGCTGGTCAGGATGGGGTCCTTGCTGGACAGGGCGATGAGCGAGGGGCTGGCCAACGCCTTGTAGGCGTTGATGCGCGACCGCGAGTGGCGGAGGCTGTCCTCCGAGCTGCCGTCCACGCAGTCCTTGCAGCTGCAGCGCGCGTTGTGCGGTTTGGGGATGCGGTAGCCGCGGTCCAGCAGAATTTTGATGATCTCATAATTGTCCCTGTGGGCGGCCAGAATGATCGGGGTGATGTCCGGTGTGAAGGAACTTGATGGCGCCGTCCAGTTTAAGGCCTGAAATTTCAAGGTCAAGGTTCAAATGAATAAATTTGTTTTTTTGTTTGTTGTTCGATCAGAGAGGGCCATATAAATGTGCTTTTCTCACCACAAGCCACATCTCTCAAGAATTCCAGAAAACAAAAACAAAAAACAAAAAAATCGTTACTGGGATCAAATTGAACTAGAAAGACGAGTTTTGAAAGCAAATGGATATATAAAAAAATAAATACAAGTCATCGATCCTGAAAAGTGAAAGGCCGGATATCCTTGAGTGAAAGCATGTTAAAAAAGAGCTGGAGAGATTCCAGTAAAGAAGGGGAAAAGACATTCGATTACCCTTCCACCCATCAAAAAAAAAAAAAAAAAAAAAAAAAAAAAACTAAAAAAAAAAAAATCCAAAACAAAACAATAAATAAAAAGTGAATGTCAAGAGTCTCAGTGATCAAATTTTAACACAAAAATTTATCAGGAAACATCTGCCACTGTTTCTCACGAGTCGTTAGCTTGTTGTTCAATAATTTCTGTGTCAGTGCTACAGTCGGGAGCAGGGGCAACCGCTTGAACACAAGCAAAACGAAGATTGCAGGCCGCTGTGTAATTCTACAAAAACAGTAAATGCAACAGCCAAACAGCATAAATCTTTCATGTTTGACGATATCTACCAGCCATCAAACCGTTTTTCCCTGACCATAATATTTTCAAAGGAGAAGACAAAGGAAATAGCCAAGTGGTATGGACATGTGTATGCAAGATGTACAAGATGTCTGGACTACCCAGCTGTCTCACAGCTGTCCTCTCTTTCTTTCTCTCTCCCTCTGCATGTGTTTGTGTGTGAATGAGTGTGGATGTAGCCTTGTGATCACTCAGCCTCATGCTCAGACATCTGAAGCGTGACGCATCAGTTTAGCCGACTGTCGATTGAGTGGCGCGTGCTAGCTCCCTATTTCAGGCCTGTTGCCCGAGGCGGGATCGACCCGGGCCTAATGATCGCACCATTGCATGTAGGTCTGGCTTGCCAAGTGCGGATTACGTCAGCAATGTCGCTCGGGTGCTAACAGCATCAGACTGGCGATCGTTTTGTCTTTATCAACTCGTTCAACACTCGCATGATGCATTGACAGAAAGTTGCAACCAGCGGGATTCCACGCAGCGCAATGGACTTCTTCAGCGCTCCCGACTAGGCAGCCAACGATGGAGACAAGAAGAAAAAGAAGAGAATTAGCTCTTATGTCCACTGGAGACTGCACGACATAGTCTGAAAAATACACATCCTCTTTGGCCGTGAACAGATGGAGCAGGTGTTTTAGAGCAGGCACTAACAGCTCGGTCCACTCAGCTTTCACACGGTCATTCCAACCTCCGCACTATATCATTACGATTCTGTCGATATTTTTGCTATTGTTTAGTCTTGTTTCTGACAATATCAAAATCACTTGCAAGATTCCAATGACAGACTAGCCTATACTACAGCTAGTAATAAACAATAAACATTATCAGTAATCCATATGTTATGGTTGATATTTTTTGAATGAGGAAGTATTTTGACCTTTCTATCAGGCACTAAGGATAGAATAAGAACATTCCGATTTTTTTTCCCTCCTGAAAATAAGCTGCCAATGACTAAGGTAATTATCGTTGATTTTCTGGCATGAGTAGTTATTAAAAGAAAAAACTCTCTTAGGTATGAAATAAAGGACAGAGTCAATCTAAGAAAGAACTAAAGAAGTCTGAACTTTCAGTGAGAAGCAAAATGCGAACTGTCTGTACAAAAAAAAGTGAAGATGTACAAAAACAGAAGAAATCGCTCCTGGGTGGCATTTACATACGTCATCACAATTTGTATGGGTGAACCGCTCCCTGTGTATAATGTCAACTTTTCCACACCCCTAAAGGAGTGAACGAATAAAGTCAATGCCAATGCCCACGTTGTTTGAATTTCAGAGCAAAGAGTTCCTCAAGAGCGGACACAGGCGGAAGAGTGAATCCAGGCAGCAGGCGTTTCCCTGCCTTCTTTTCCCATTATCCTTCTTTGAGCAAGGATGTCAGGCGGTGGCTTATGGCGGCCTGTGCTGAGCTGTCAACACTCTCCGACTAAATGATCCAGGCTGATATTTTTTCAAAAGACTTTAAAACTGTTAAAGTGCCGGGTTCACGAAAAGCAACAATATTTTGTGGAAATTTCTTCAATTTGGAAGATAAATATACATCAGAATACACAGCTAGCACGAAAACATTTTGAATTGTCAGGGTTTTTTTTTTTTTATTAATGTAGAGCCTGCTACTACAGTAGAAAGATATTCTCAAAACGTATGATATTAAAAATAAAAGAACTCTGCTTCTTCTTCTCATATCATATCTGTTCAAACAATTCTATGTCCACAGTTACTGCAAACTGCATAGGAATTGTGTAAATTTGTTAACCTCACGGAAGGGTTAAAGTCCGTTTGGTATCCGTGTTTATTTACAGATATCAAAAGTGAGTGATTTACTAACGTTCGGTAATGAATCCACTGTAAATAAAATGGGCTTTGTCGTTGCCTGCATGATAAAAATGCACAGATTATGTCAAACAGACAGACAGCAAATCATGTCGAACAAAAGCGCGAGAGCACTTAGTTCGCCGTGAGGGATTCTGGGATTGACGTCTGCACGTCCGTCTTTATGAAGACCGCAAAATGCGCAGAGGACGCGCAGAGGGTCAAGGGTTGTACCCACCCATGTTCTTGCCCCTGCGATCTGCGTCCACGCTGTTTCTTTCCATCAGCCATCTTGAGCAGTTACCCAAATGTTTGTTTAGGCGTCCATAACAAGATAAGTATATTTATGTCTTGTTTGCCCCACCTTGTCCGAGTCTCACTGTCACTATCTGGGATTCCTGCCTGAGCTGGATTCCGGTTCTGGCTCCTGTTTGTGCTTTTTCGACCTTGCCATCTTTTTGGGGTTAAAGGTCAGCTGCCATTGTATGTCTCTTGAAGGTTTCAGCAGACCGTGGACTGACGGCGTTGTCTGGTTGTAGCTACTGATGGAGATGGCAAGGTTTAATTTAGAGACTGAAAGAGGGCGATGAAATGGACATCCGGGGCTGTGAAGATGAAGTTCTAGAGAACGATAGCTGTCGACGGAGATGGCTGAAATTAAACTCGGAGTATAAACAGTGCAGAAAAGTCTGGCAGAGATTCTGGAGCTATATACATTCCATCTGGATCCTCCCCTTGCATGCTTCAAGCAAGTTCGCAGGTGAGCTTGATGGCTGACAGGGTGGGAGCGTTTGAGAGCTAAATAATTTAGCGGGTGACAGAAATGCATGTGTGTGAATTAAGGCTGACAGGAACACGGTAATCGGAGCTCATTAGAATCTCAGATTCGTGAAAAAAGTTTATAATATGCAAGGGAATCTCTGATTTGTCAGACAGCTCGTAGGGTTGATGAGGAAGCTCTGCAATCACTGAAACACTTAACATGGGTGCAGTCGTCTGAGGTGTTTGATTTTTAGTGTCAAGTAGTCCCTTAAACTTTTTTCTATGCGGCTCAATGGTACAATACAGTTATTTAAGATGCGATCACTAAAGGCTGACAATATTCCATTAGAGCCTAACAATAATCAGCAAAACCACTGCCACTACATGATCTTCAGTGTCGTTACCACAAACATTAATGTGTCTTAACCTCAATCTTTTCATTTAGCATGAAGCATCTGAGCATCCCTGGGAAATAATTGTTTAATGAAATGTTTTCGGTAAAACAAAACAAGAAATCAGATATGCTGTTAAGATCTTCAAACTGCAGCCTGCAGCAAACTTCTTGAAGCTCATCCACAGACCACAACTTCTCAGTAAGCTAGCCACATTTCTACTTCACTGCCAGACGACTCCACTGAAATCCTCCCATTACCAGGGAAGACTTGGGTTGCAGAGCATTCTCCCTAAGATTGGCCCCTCTTCACCCACAAAACAAAATGTTTTAAGACTGAATATGTCAATTCGTCGAAATACTGTAAAGCATCAAAGACCAATCATATTCACAAAGCTCCGATACCTTTTTCGTTTAACTCCGAAATCAAAGAATTGGGATAGGTTCTGTAAATTCCAATAAGGTTTTACTGCGCTCCGTCTGCCAATATTTCTCCCTAATCATACATAGATCTCTATATGAACTGACAGGTGCCATCCCAGACAGCAAAAACGATCACGAATTTCTCACAGGAAAAGAATTTTCTAGCTGTGCATTGGCGGGAGTCGAATAAATCAGCGTTACGTTGACGGCTTAAGATAACAGCCGGGCAACTACGCAGAAGTCAGCGCCAAGAGCATGCACTGCACCAGCTCCACCACTACAGCACCAAGTTCAAGGCAACATGCCTGAGAGAACCTCTGTAATCCTCGCCATAAGCAGCTCGTGAGTTCTGTGAGCCTGGACTCAAGACTGTGCACGTGCCAAGGAAGCAAGGGTCCAATCCTGAGACCAAACATCCACAGCCAGATAAAGCCAACCAGACTCGAGGGGGACATTAGCATTTGGCGCAATACCGCAGGGCATCACCGGCTTCATGTTGTTTTCCACGTTTGATAATTCAAGGAAGATTAAGCGAAGGGTTTTGGCCTATAAAAATTGCGACTTGCAAACCACCCTGAAGGGAGTTCTTATACGACAACGACCGAGAGGCGTGACTTTTGTGTCCCGCAAAAGGGCGTGGCTAGGGTTACACTAAAGTACGAAGAGGTTTGTTAGCCATTTCCAGCTTGGTTGGAAAATGCCAAATTACCCTAACTGGCGTAGTAATCATCCAAAAAATCCAGTAAAATGTAAAAATATCTGGGTGCCATTTGTCCGTTTGTACACACACACACATGAGAGGGAGAGATAGAGTAAGCAAACATCATCTTCCCCCAAGGTCTTAAAATATACACGCTTTATACTGCATTTCCACAATATTCAAGAATAATATCAAGTCTTAAGATCTTTTATTAACTCTAACAATATCTCAGAGCAATACTATGAGCAGAAGACCTTCGGTTGTTCACTTCAGCTGTCATCGAGCATTTTGAACTTCCGCGAGGACACAAATGTCCCCTTGCACAAAAAGCTTTCTTCTGGGTGGAAGTTGTCTGAGAGAGCTCTTCACGATCGTTAAAAGCATCCGCTGATAATAAACAACAGCTGTAAACAACAGACACCAGTGACGCCAGCAATGTTAGCGGGGCTCGAGCGCTCACCGTGCTGTAACAATTCGTCTTCGTGAAGTACTTCCACAAAACGCAGCGACGGCGAAGAACTCGATTATACAATCTGCACGGGAAATGCTCGGCCTTGGCGGCAGGATGCACACTCGCTTGTGTAGTGAGGCGCTGGAATATATGGCCAGATGAAGGGCCCCGGGGCCACGCACTATATCACACAGCTTGCTGGTCAGAGCTGCGAGTACCAGTGGTGCCTGCCGACAAACAGCCTGGAAACGAAATGAAAATTAATATCCGATCCGGTCAAACGCTGAAAGAACTTTAAAAAAAAAATGAAGCTACTCAACCCTGCGTTTCAGACACAATGGGGACACCATTTTTACATATTTAAGTACACAGTGTTGACATGCTTTAACTCAGAACCTGAGGTACCTTCTTTTTTTTTTTTTAAATCACCACTTTAAAGGTTTCCAGAGCGACCTAGGTTTTTTTTCTCGGCCAGAATAGGGGAAAGAGAACAACAAGACCATAGAAAAATAGTGTCAAAAGTAGCATGTCGGTAGGAAAATAAAAAAAGAAAGAATTACTGCCCTTACCTAATCCCTTGTTGTGTAGGAGGAGAGAATAGTTAGATGGTGGCAGCCAAAGTATGGTACCCCGTGTAAGATAGTAAAGAATTTAGGACGAACAGAAGAACACACGAATATATACACCCTACAGAACGCAGAGAAAATATTTTAAGGATTACTTACTGCTTATCCTATTTTTGTATGCACATTGTGTGGGATAGTGTTCTATACAAACAATGAACCGCGATTTTTAAACAAAGCAGTTAAAATTGTTGCCAAGTCAACAGAACATACAGTCTTGATAAATTTATCACAATCGGGAATTGTTAATGTTTTAATTAGTGATATCACTGAATGCTACAGTCAGTGTTAGGAATTTGACCCTAAAAAAGACGATAGCCAATCACCCAAATCTGTGACGGTTGGCAAATGAGGTCTTGAAGGCGATCCAGACTTTAACAGTGTTAACTTCGGGGGTTAACGATGTGTTCATGTTCCTACAGGCGGTGGTGTCCTCTTCTTCTTCATTACTTAACGCTTGGTCAGAGAACGGCCCTCGACAGACCCGTGGAGCACTCTCTGTGTCACCACCCTCGTCTGCGAGCGCCTCTACCCTGCTCGTATGTTTGGTTGAATAGTTCCTCCACTCTAAGCGCCAAGGGGCGTTATGAAAAACTACATCTCCTTCGCCGTGGAGTGGAGGGCGATTTTCCCCGCAGGACAAATGAAGACGATGTACAAAACCCAGACCAATCGAAACACTTTTTTTTTCTCTGGGGTATAAGTGGCTGACATCTGAACGATAGAACTTCACGTCCCAGGTCAGGAAATCATCCGGCAAATAACTGTCGGCTCATTAGCATCAACACTAACCAACAGCATTTCCTCGGCATTAGAGGCTCTTGCCTAAATGGGACCTACCGAGAGGTAGTTTAGACACACTTCATCAATTGTCAATTTTGGGTTTTGTTTAGAGTTTAAATTTGAGATAAGACTGGCATAGGGTTAGGGGCAACATAGCGATGGGGGTGAGATTAGGGTTTGACTTAAGGTTAGTTTATAAACGGTAAAGATTGTGATAACCACACAAACCTGGAAACTGTGAAATTCAGTGCTAGTATTTTGTGGAGAGATTGGAACGTGAAATTTTTAAGGGCTGTTTTCGTTGCAACTAAAAATGTTCTCGTTGGCAAATAATACGCACGTGTGTGTGTGTGTGTGTGTGTTTGCGCGTGCTTGTAATTGTGCAGGAACACAGCAAACGCTGATATTAGCTATAATCTCATAAAAATAAGAAAAAATTTTCCAAGATTTTATTTTCTTTATTGTTTAACCATAGCCGTCATTTCTCGCCATGTTTCTCCCTTTATAAACCATCCATGCTTATTGCTTGGTAAGACACGACTTCAAAAAGAAAGATTCATTCGCGACAAACAGGAGTCGCTGGCTATCATTAACCCAGAACCAGAGAGAGAAAACAAACACTTCTAGCTTCAATTATAGCAAAGATGTTCGCTCCTGGGTCGATGCCCACAACAGGCTACTGAGGTTTTCATTTTGGCTGCGAGCACGACGAATTCAGCTGCCATGACATTTCACTTTCCGCTGCCTGCGGCCAGTCGATGGAGCGGTTATGTACCTCGGCCCTCGCCTATCTCGTTCCCTTCGCAACGTCTGTGATTAAGTAACAGACTCCAACGTGACTCCAGCGCCCAGTTTCATATTGATTTTGCCATTATAAATCCGGTTATTTGGAAAGCGCCTTGAAAGACCCGATCTCTCACGGACAGATCAGAACTCGTTCAAATTAAAACCGATGCAGCCATGTAATTCATGGTTCAGCTTTCTCTTTGGTGGCAAATACAAGGCTAATGACGAATAGCGTGGCTTCCTCTTTGGCTTGCTAAACGCTGGTTTGCATGTTGTCACAAAAAAAAAAAAAAAAACTCCATCCACACACAGCTCAAAACCAAACAGTCCAGCAACTCATCCACGCTCGATGGTACAGAGAATCGAAGGCCTGCTCTTGAAAGCACCAAATTGCCCTTAAGCACCCCATCCACCTTCTCGCCCTTCCGGACAAAAACTAGAGCATACTGTCATGTCATGTCAAACTGTAGCATACGTAAGGGAACTTCCGTACTTATCACAACAAGTGGGAGTTTACAAGCATAGAGGCCAGAGAACAGAGGTTGATACCCACACATTCAGGGACTCTCCACAGGCCCCTAATTTTACAGCTGCGGACCTTTGACAATGGTGACACTACAATACTGTTCAAATTAATAAACAAATAATCAAAGTCCCATAAGCTGTAGTTAAGGATGCAAAAACGTTTGTGTCCCTCCTGACTCTACCAGCAGTTTGAGCCAGTAACTGATTCCTAAATTGTAATGATATACTCTACAAAGTTATAATAAGAAAACATAACAACATACAAAATCCTTGGCTTTGCTGTTGTGTTATACAAGCCTTTGTGATCATTCTGGAACAGAAAAATGATGAGATGACGATGACGATGACGATGATCGTCATGACCACCATCACTGCCAAATCTTTCCAAACGTCAGAGACTTAAATCCTGACAAATCCAAACAAGAGGCGTTTTCATAAACAGTTTCTGCCTCTGGTGAAAGAGCCCTATATCTAGTTTTCGCTCCAGCGCAGCGATACAAGCGGAGATTGGTTCACCGCATCACACCTCGCACTTGCCGCCCGGAACTACAACAGTCTCTCCTCCGAGCTGCCAGCGCCTGTCAATCACAGGGAGGCGCGCGAGACTTGAACCCTAGGTCAGCCCAGTCATTCCGCTATTTGTACTTATCTGCGATACATTCTGTACCTTCGTCCTTTTGGGTTTTATTTTCCTTACCGCAGAAGAGCGCGTGGCAAAACTGAGCACGTGCACAGCGAGCTATGGGCGAGGCAAGGATAAAGGTTTCTGTGTTTAACTAACATGAGGACAACAGGGTTCTGTGGTTCTACATTCTAGGTCAGAGATCCCTTTAAAGAGGAAGCTAGTTTTATCTGACATTTGCCGTTCCGCTGAACAAAAAATTCTAGTCTTGAAAAACAATGTCTTCGTAACCCCAAGAGGAATGGTTAAAGTTTCGTTACAGTCGTCTTAACAAATATATGATGAGAACACAAACTAGACAGGAATACGGGGGACACCGTCTGAAGTCTGATGGATGACCGATATTCGCTCCTCGTGTTTTAGTGTCTCCGAAGGGACCTCAGAAACAAATAATGGACACACACTAATGCCTAGTGCCTCCAGGGGATATAAACGCAAATTGAGCACCCAAATAAAATTACTTCTCTTAAACTAGATTCAATTCTTTTTTGAGAGAGAGAAGAGTGCATTAAAACAACGCATGAAAGCACGGACCGAGAGCCAGACAGTATGGGGGGTTGGGGGAGAAACTGAAGGGATTGAGATAGAGTATGTGAGGGAGAGAGAGGGAGTCAGTGATCAATGAATTTCATTTCCCACAGAGTCTGATGTTAATAAAAAAAACTGGTGTTCTATCAGAGAACTGCCAACAAACCCTCAGAGAACGACTGTGTTGTTTTGAATGCCGGCCACGAGGACAACACGTTAGTCCAATGTACTTCGTCTTTTTGTCATTACAGCCACAGTCATCTCTGGTCATTCACTCATTAGACATCAGCTTTATTTATCCTTTGAAGAATACAGAGGTGCGAACATTGAAATGCGCTTTTTCTTCTTTATTTGTACTTTGCGAGGGAACTCTCCTCTTGTTACTCAATCATTTGTTCATTAACTACACCCACCCAGTTAGTCATTCATGCGGTTACATACACTTATGCATGCATACATTCATCAATACGGACATCCATATCTGCATAAACACACAAGAGAGAACGAGCAGACTACAGGAGCATAATCATAAATAGTATCCTACACGCCATTGGCCATCAGGGATTCCACCACTTCCTTAAAATCCTCTCTCTTACTCTTTCTTTCACTCTCACTGTCTCTCTCACACACATATGAAAAATATATGAAGGAAATGCTGACCTCTTCGCCTTTGCTGTTGACCTCGTGGTTGAGCAGCAGCTCCACGGCCTCCACGTTCTCTTCACTGATGGCGTGCAGCAGGGCGTCCCCCAACTCCACTCCGTACGACAGCAGGAGCTCGATCATCTCGATGTTCTCGTTCTCGATGGCGATGAGCAGCGCCGTCCGACCCAGAGGGTCCACGCAGTTGATGTTGATCCCGGTTTGC
The DNA here is from genome assembly GCF_003073045.1 of Pomacea canaliculata. Taxonomy (NCBI): domain Eukaryota; kingdom Metazoa; phylum Mollusca; class Gastropoda; order Architaenioglossa; family Ampullariidae; genus Pomacea; species Pomacea canaliculata. The sequence continues at coordinate 30,784,666 of NC_037592.1, read as the reverse complement.
TGCGCCATACCCAGGAACTGCCGGGTGGACGGCACGTCTCCCCGCTCCACGGCCAGGAGGTACTTGCTTCTCATCGTTGGTAAGGTCCAGTTCTTTGCGTATAATACCCATTCCCAGAGAATCGAGGTTTTCATCCACACCTAAATCGTCCATTAACCGCTGAGGGTTCAGCAGGGACTCCTTGTACACCCGGTACACCTTGTCCATGGCGCTTGTTCACCCGCTTGTAACCTGCAGCGATACAGGTAAACAATTAGTAACAGAACTACAAAAGACACGCAGCCAGTCGGATGCATTGCTGAAGGATGAAGTTTGCACAATGTTGTTACCTGAACATGCGAATCATTCTAAAATCAAAGGAAGAAAATCCGCAAAAGCCGACAATAAACTTGCAAAATAGACGCTCAGGTGTTTTTGCTCTCTGCGTAAGCAATCAACAACTGAACGAATATTATCGGAAGCACTGGTCTTTGAGATCCAGGAAGATTAAAGAAATTCTGGAACATTTGATTGTGTCCCAAGCATTGTTCTCAGATGTCATGTTAGTTTAGTTGTGTGTTTCAAAGTAGTCTCTTTTCAAGAGCTGAACTTAATCAGAAGTGCAAATTGGTTTTTGCTTACTTTTTATGGTGAACATTACCGGATCAGATATAGTATGGTTTGAGGAGCTTCTTGTGCGTACTCACTTCCTTCACCTTCAAATGCTTTTTCGCTGACAACTCTGCCATGGTATAGCCTTAGTTCGACACAAAACACCAATTATCTCTCCCCCTCCCATAGACACCGCCATCTTGCATCATGCAAAGATAAAACAAGTCAAAAGATGTCTATGGCTATAATATTTCATTATAACAGTTAAAATCGTCTGTTTGAAAAAGTTCATTCTGATGTAACTAATATATTTACTTGATTTACTGAAACAGATTTTAAACACCTTTGTAGACAAATAGTTTGTATATGTTATCTAGTTTAAATAATCCCAGACACGCGGTCTGGTTCCATGGAGATCGTATATGGGGCTTTACAATGTACATCCGAGTGATTTCTGTATCAAGCTCATGCGGCGAATTACACAAGATACAATTATGTTTAGGTGATGAGGTAATTTTAGGAGGCTTATCCTGCTTTACGCGCAGAAGCTTGGTGTCGCAGGGGAAAAAACACGAACGAGAGCTGTGTCACACAGTGCCTGTGTAATGAACACAATATTTCTCTGTCTACTCTCGCAGGAGACAAGAGAAGATGAGACAAGTCAGATGAAGGCGATCAGATGAGATCTCACCCCATCCCCCCACAAACACACACCCTCCATGTTTCCCGGCCCCTGTCTCGCAGCTACAGGATCCCGTTAATCACACGGATACCAGCTGCATGTCGGCTGCACGAGAAGACCCACGGCAACACTCGGTAATTAATGCAAAGAAACAAGACGAACGGAGCACGCAAGAACTGAATCGCTGCGAGCTACTCATCTATTCCGACTTTCCTACAACAGTCGTGAGCTGCAGTTCAGTTTTTATTCAATAAGAGCTAGGTGTTCTACAGGTTAAGTGCAGTGATTGTCACTACATCTCATTATAACATTTAAAACTGTGTTAATACTGAGTCATAATTTCCGAATTATTAAAGAAAGCATTACTGTATAAATAAACCTGTGATACATCTTGACTACTGTCGTCATATGTACTATGCAATAGATACATCCCAGAATGCACTCGCCTGTAATCTTATTAAGAAATTTTAAATCATATTTCAGAACATACTCCAAGGAAAAATATGTTGTAGAAATATATCTCATTGGGCTATAAAATATCAGCGTTTTTCCAATCTTATTTTAAAACTAATAAACCGTTAAATGCAATCAAACGCTCATGTTTCAATGTTCGCGCATGCGCTGTGTGTATGGAATTTTCTGCTTCAATGAGACGAATCTAACGTGTGATAATGAGGCTAAAGACTACCCGAAGGAAGGAGGGGAAAACAGAGAAATGGGGTGGGGGTGGCTAGAGAGAAAGTGTTGACAAAGGAATGATAGGATGAGTGCACGAAAGTCGTGACCCGTAAAGGAACGGAGGCCTAGAGTGAGAAGAAGAATGATAAAAATATTACCCGGAAAAAAGGTAATTTAACAACTTTTTCTATGTCTGAGATCGATGTCTCAAAATTTGTTTTAAAATTGTGCTGAAGGGAATCGACAAATGAGCCTTATTTTCTTTGTTTCTCCAGGCCCGCCGAGCGCTCTCACGAAAATTCTTCCTAGCCGACAAGTTGTTGCCATGACAACAGCACGAGGCTGCGGGCGGAGCAAGGCGCATCCTTTGATTATTACTTTGCCACAGTATGTCGTTAAAACATCATGTGGCATCTTTCAACAGGACCTCCCCTCACGACCGACAAAAAGTATAGCTTTCCGGGTTTGGTACTATTTACCGATGATGCTTAGTTGATAACAACCTCAACAGTAGTCCTCAGCCAAAGTTCAGCCTCTAAATGAAACGAATGCTTGGCTATCAGTATGGACAGTATGGACCTGGTTACGAAAGGCATACATCTATTAATCTCTCTATATGTGGTCCCCACTCAAAGCACATTTATCTAATTATTTATCCAGAGAGATGTGTTTGTAGATAAATATATAGGTAGACGTGTTTTGTGGAAAACACACAGGCAGAGAGAGGCAAGATGAGTTTTTTTTTTTTTTTGGTTCTTTTATTTATTTTTTTTTTTTTTTTGTTTTGCTATCGGGATTTGTTAGAGCTCATATCTTCACAGTTGTAATTTAAAGTGATCGATAGTCCCACGGACTTCAAGATGGTTGGCGCCAAGGTAAACAGCGAGCGCTATGGTGTTAAAACCAGTCTTCAGCTGGTCACGAACCTCATATTGCCATGATGGTGCTTACGGGTAGATTAATTTAGATGTTGGGGAAGGAGACCATGCGAGACACACGGAAGGAGCGAGGAAGCGTGAGATGAGCTGAGAAAAGGTGCAACAAGAGACAGAGATGAAGACAGGAAAGGAAAAGGAAGACAACAGACGGACAGAGCGTCTGTGGCAGTTTGCTGTTCACGTGGTCACGCATCTGACGGCGAAAGCGAGGCAGACAAAAGGCCAAGAGAGTGTGTGTGGGAACAGTAACCTTCAAACAATATTCCCTCCCCCCTATCACTATCCCCACAAACTGCGATCTTGGCAAACACTCTGTCTGGCAGCCTGTGTGCTCTCTGTTCCGCCTCTTTACAGCAAGTTCGTATTAAAGAAATTGAAAATCACACGAAACATACTCTGCGTGTGCCAAGAACTTGGCAGGAAAGACAAACTGCATGGACACCAGTCTTCAGCTTTTATTTCGCAAATGGCGACGACCAACCACAACACAACAGGCACCTGCCTACACGGTATGATGACACCGTGTACAAACTGCGACCTTTATTTACTGCACATTCGCTCAATCTCTGGCTTCTCCACTTTGCCATCAAAAGAATCCTGATTTTTCGAAGCAACTCAAAGATCTCTAAAACCCGACCTAAGGACATATATATATATATTGGGCATATATAAATATATAAATACTGCACATCCACATTTACAACTTTGCAAGAAGAAGTGAGAAAAAAGACAAGGATGAGAAAGGAGGAAAAACTTATTCGTACCTCGTATTAGCCATATTGCAACTACTAAATGTACTCTGTGTTCTGGATTCTTTTTTGTTTTGCTTTGCTCGTTTTATGAGGATTGAGAGAGGGTTAAAATGAACACTATTTTTACACGCTGTCGAAATATTCCACGTGGGCCAAACAGCCTTTATTTGTCTCCAACCCAAATGGAAGTCCTGTTAATTTCCCTTTTCAAGTCCGTCCCTCGTTGCAAAAATAAACAGGGAGGCGAAAATTTACAGTAGACACACGTCACGAGTGGGCCGGTGTGGTGGGGAAAGGGGAAGAATTTAGAGGAACACTCTCCCCACAGAGGTGCGTGGGGAAACTCGAATGATGGGCTCCTCACAGCTAAAAGCAGCCATTCAAGAGACAAATAAATATGTCGCATGTGGCAGAGATAGCAGCAGCTGAGTGGGACCTGCTTGCACGCCTCTGGTGAAACTGCCGGAGTAACACATTCTTCTTCTATCCAAGCCCATGTTTTTCTCACCGGAACAATGACATCCAGTGTGATGGCCAGTGACATCAAAATGAAAAGTCCACAGACTGGTCGAGTAAGGATTTTTTTGTCTATTATGTTTTTCCAATTATATTGTAATTAGATAAATTTAGTTTTGTTTTACATTTTCCGCGTTTGATTTTTGTGAATATTATCGAACGGATCGGAGAGCAACTAAGGCTATATCACGGCAAGACAGCCTGCCCTATAAACAGATGCCACACGCAGAGAAAGAACAGCGTGCCTGAGACGAAAACTGAACCCAGGACAGCCAATCTCACTGTACTGCACCACCAGACCGCCCTACAGTTAGTGATGATGCTGACAATTTTATTCCTGTGAATAAGTGCCATACATTGGCCAGCTGCATACCTCCTTCATACATTAAAGAAATAAGATGCGAGATGCAAACATTTGTCCTCGTTTGGGGCTCTCTCTCTCTACTCAGAGGACCTCAGAATGATGAGACAGAACAATTGCTAATAAAAGGTTGAAATGAATGTTTTATGCACATCGTTTCCATGATTGTATTGGCTTTCTCGGTATATTAAAGCCAGCTGCCTGGCTGTGATATCACCCTAGCTGCTGGCTGGGTATAAGCCCTCTCCCCACCCATCCCTTTAACCTAGTAAATAATAAATATAAAAAAGTGTATTTCTTTTATAGCTTTTTGGAAAACTCCTGCAAATGTGCAGTGGCAGATAGAGGATATCAGTTCGCATTCTACGCTTCAAACACACTTCGATCATTAAAGGAAGCTCTTCTCTTCGACAGCATCAGTAGCACAAAAGAAAAAAAAAAGGACTATGCGTGCAGTCGGAAGCCTTGCGATCCTCAGGCAAGGGGAAATCAAGAAGATGTCCGATTTTCTGAGCCCCAGAAAGCTGCGACATCAAAAGTAAACCTCAAACCACTGAGGTGCCTGTAATCCACGCTTCTCATTAACAAGGCCAGAAAAACCGGACGAGGTCAACAGGAAAATCAGGATCTACAGAATATTAAAGTAGAGATGGCATGACAGGATGACATGACCGAAAGCTTGTTGATGTGTGATGTTTTTTTTTCTTCACGAGCAGCGTGCATTTGAGAGCAGTGGTAGAAGATAACTGTCACTGCCAGAAATAACGAGTCCTTAAAATCCAAGAAAAAAACGGAGCCAAAGCAGGAAGAGCATCCTTTCTAAAAGCTTGAACTGCAGCCTGTAAATGCCTGAACTGATTTACCAGCAATAAAAACAATCATCCTTTGCTTACAAACCCACATTAGTAGACTGAAGAAGCGTACCTTCAAAATCAACAATCATGTTTAGAAGTGCTATACTACTCCAACTCATACAAAATAAAATCATTCCCAAAATTATATCCTCCTGTGGCAAACAGAACAAATATCTTTTAGGGAAGGCACAACATGATAGTCTGGTACGAAAGGACATGATATCTTTTTACAATGACTGCGGTGGAACATCCTGCTGCTGAAATGATTACCCTACCCTTGGTTCGGTTTTGCATTGATTTTGTCTTTGTTCAAGACAGGCATGATTATACTCGCATGACTTCAACCGATAATTGCTGATGCACAGAAGATACATCATTTGTTTGAGGGATTCTTTCAAGCGGCTGGAGGAGTCAACAAGTTGTAATCTGTAATAATCAATGTACGTAGTTTTATAATTTTCATTTGCCAACATTTTGCGAGATTATGAATTCTGGTTGAAACAGAAAAATCAATGCGCAATACATACTGATCACAAAATACATTTGTCCTGCTCTTACAGAAGATAAGAACACGCAGGCTTAGTGCACAAATCTCAAACATCCATTTAGTTTGGATTCAGGAATGTCAGTTTTGTTCTGCTTATTAAAGACATTGATTTACTCCTGAAATCCAATGCTTTCATTTAATCATACCATATAGGACATTTGCAAAAACAAACACTACAGAAGGCATAGCCAGATTAAAAAAAATATCTATTATCAATTCCGTTCTTTTTCAACCACAATAATCTTCATCATTGTCAACACTGAATATTCTTGGTCATCTGTTCGATTTAAAAAATATTAAGTTTTTGTTAGTTCCAATTTGAAGCATATAAGACTGCTTAGATTAGGGGCTGAACATAAGTATACAGGAAAGAGGTAACAGCCTCGACAGCCACAATGCGCAGCTTGTCATTACCTAGTACTAAAAGTTACAGAGGAAATAACGACATAAAAAATAACAAACTTGAAAAAAAAAATGAAGACCCAGGAAAATTCAGAATCTTCGTGCAGAGAAATACGGTCAGAGAAACAAACCACTTAGGGATATCCTCCGGAACTCGCCAAGAACCCAAGCATCCATTTATGAAGGAAAGCCACTTTCTGGCTCCAGTGATTTACGAATATGGAGAAGCAGTGAACACCTCTTAAATGGCGTTTGCTGCAAAAAGCCCCCGGTAACTGCTCTCGTAATCATCACGAGCTGCAGCACCGTCTGAGGCAATAAAGGGGTAGACACCCAGCAGGAGGTTTCCGGGCGGAGCGCGTGCGCTTTCGCTGCACGGAGCCCATGTGACTAAGGAGGCTGTGGGTGAAGTTCCGGACTGAGTGCCTGGCCACTAGACAAGGGGATGTAGGCAGGTCTGACTCCATTCGGCATCGTTCAGGGCCGTGTCAAACCCCGGTCGTCGGTCTTGTCTTCACCCCATGTGCACCAAGTCGAGGTCAAGGTCGCAAGCAAGAGTAAGTAAAGAGGGAGGAACAGACTGGCGTGCCGGAAAGATTTAGGTCATCCGATCACACAAGCATTACGGACAGATCGATCGCATCAGACGATTTGCTTACTTATCGACCTGACGAAAAGTCTCACGTGTCTGAGTGTAAATATTTCGCTGGGCGGTGGACCCGGGTAAACCGGGGACTTGAAGCCTGTTTTGTTTGTCTATGACTTCAAGAATGCTACATCTTTAAATGTTAAGTGCACTGGGTTCGCATACTCATCGATTTTTGCATGTCCTCAAGTCTGTTTTTTTTTTCAGATCTTGTGCAATATTTACATGTATAAGTTTCACTAGTATACCTTTCCTATTTAACATTCTATTCGTCATTATATCTTCTTCGCCTTATCTCGACCGCCATGACTGTTACTCCAGCATTAGTCGCAGCAATGGCAAGTAGTTTCTCGAAAGCTATCTGACAAGCTTTTAGTTTCACGAAGACATGTTAAAGCCTCAAATCATTTTTTTATTTGCCCGTGTCTGGTTTTAGCTCAAGTTTTCGTAGTGTTCGTAGCATTATTTTTTTAGTGGATATTTTCTTCTTCTCCACCTGCAAAGCAGCAGTTTGTCCGTGGTAATCACCGCTTTGTTCTTTGCCGCCCCTGCTGTAAAGACGTGCATAAACATGCTCAAGCTTGCTAGACTGAGATGTTCACTTCTTTCTTCGAGACAGATAATAGCTTCCATAACAAACAGAATGGTTGGACCAGTCGGCAACCGAGGCTATATCACGATGCACGCCAACTCTCCGAACTGGTGCCACATGCACGAGGCTCCAGACTACGGTTGAGATTTGAACGGTCTTTCCCCTGTGTACACTCTTTCTACAATGCCACTTGCTTGTTATTGCATACTTTGGCGATTGCTTCAAGAGAAAACAGTATTAGACCTCTATAGCGAGACTCCTAGAAAGGACGAGAGGCAGACTGCCAGGAGGGCATGAAATATTCACGAAAACAATCCATACAATTGGTTCATATTATTCATTTCAGGAGAGATTAAACTGGTGCTAGACACCCGCGGATAGACACAATCCAAGAGAAAATATACCAGCCATCACCCAAACGACAAGAGACAAATTGACAGGAAATCAATCACACATAAAACTATTCATTTTCCCCCAGCCTTTTGTTTCATTGATTTGCCATTTCCACAAACCAGATTTATTTATTCCCTCCGTCATGCATAAAGATGATCAGTTTTTCTCATAAATCCTCCAGCAACTGGTAACATGCACTTGGCTACGCATAAGGGTTGTTAAAGTGATCAAGCTATGTTTGAGAATTTGATAGTTTTGTCCCGTAACCTCCGCGGCCATGGGATGGGAGGATCACGAGAAACCCTGCAGCTGACGAGGCTTTCCATCATAATCCGTCCTCGAGTACAGAAGCAGAAGAGTTGGGATATCTGGATAGGTCCACTCGGGTAATTACAAGCCTGTCACAGTTGCATCTTTCTAGCAACTCTACCTGTCTACGTGCTAATAGATGAGACAATCGTGTTCTTTAGGCATCACTGCAAACAGGTGTTACTCAGAAAGTATAAACAGTCGATAGATGTTAGTAATCTTAACCGCTGTTCAGTCAGTCTCACTCGAACCAGCTTTTTGCTCAGTCTGCGCCATCTGTTCCATTATCCCGTTCAATTTCGCGTCCGGGGTTGGGTGACACACACTTGACAAAGTAAGCCAAACGACATTTCTAACAGACCTCATTTTCGCCGAGGCCCTCCAAAGAATACATCGCACGAGGCTTTGTCTGCGCTTCTGAGGCTCTTGGTGAGGTCAGGGCTAGGCTATGGATACATGAAAACAATTCGTTCGATCTTTTTTGTATAATTTAAGAGGTCATGAGGAAAAGGATTAAGTAGGGAACCTGAAGTTAAAGTTTGTTCACGTGCTAAGTTGTTGGAGGGCTAAATGTTGCAATTGTTATTCCTGAAGACATAGAAGAACATTGCATGTGATCTTTCTCACAAATAATTACAGGAACAGCATTAATATTATTGCAAATGTACTTCTTTGACTTTGCCTGTAGGTCAGTAAGACCTTACATTAGGAAAAAAGGCACAGGAAATCAATCTGGCAGCAGGTGTCGGTTTGCGATAATGGTTTGATGTGCTGAACACACAGGAAGCAAAACAGAAAAACAAAACAAACATGAAAAAAAAAATGTTTAGAGATGAGAAAAAACATGAAAAACTCAAGGTATGGTGCAAGAGAAAAACCCCCACTTGACTGAGATAAAAAAAAAAAAGAGTGGTGAGAAGGTGTAGGGTGTAGTAAAGCATTAATTTGTTTCATCTTCTGTCTTCATCATGTGCTTTATCAAACATTTGTCAACTGTGATATGCTGTATATTATGATATATTTACGAACATAATACCTATGATCTAATAGTAACTGCAGCCGTAAGTGCAAGGGATGTCCATGACCGATACAGGTACTGCAGTACACAGCTTTCTAGGCTTGACAGGGATTCCAACCCTGAGCAGGTCGGCCTAGCACCCACATACCCCTAACCCTGATAAAGATAACATCCGCTTCAGGCTTCCTCATTGCCTGACACAATATGCAGTAGGGGCAATGGCTGATGGCTGAGATAGCAGTTATGAAGATGTGTGTAAACACCCGGCGATGCCTTGTTTTCACGGAGGAGAGGCACTAACAGGGCCAGTCACCCTGCACAGACAGGGTCAGTGGTATTGTCTTACGATTCTGATGCGTTTTCACCTCACAGCAGCAGGAGTTCTGTTTGAGGTTAATAAGATGATGGGTTGAACAGGAAACAAAGATTAAAAAAGAGTGCAGCCGTTCCAGCAAAACACAAGTAGGCAGGTACTCATCCCTCACACACAAATAAACAACAAACAAATACACATGCACTTACGCACACGTGCACAGACCTACATAAACGAACGATTCGTCTTCCATTTACTGATGATGTTTACTTAAACATCTTTATTGCAAATGTAGGAGAAATAGCCTAGCAGAGTTTATTATTTTATTTGTATTTATTTATTTTTTGCCTAATGAAGGTGTCTGAGTGCATAAACATTTCTTAGAAATAGCTCGGCATACTCAATCATCGACACCAATCAGCACCGAATGCAGCTTTGCTCCGGTGCAACAAGTGCGGAGATAGTTTTCATTATGTGTCGAAAAAGCCAACAGCATCCTCCACGCAATAACGGCTTTTAATTCCTCAGTGATTTTTCAGATTGGAGTGGAGGAGAAGCACGAGTGTGAAAGCATTCTTTTCACAAAAGTCAACCTCATAATCCCCTCCTTTTACTTTTTCAAAAACAACTGGTAATGGACTTCTCTCTCTCTTTTCCTCCACTTCATCTCTCTCTTTCTTTCTATTGTCTTTTTTGCTTTTCGCCTCTTCTTCCTCGAGCCTGGGCAACTTGCCTTGTTGGAGTTCTTAGTTCAGTGTCAAAAACCAGGGTTACCGCTCTTGGCTGTGTGCGTGCTTGTGGTAGTGCTTCGCGGAGCGAGCTCACAGCCAGTAAATGTGAAATCCTTGCAGGTAAACCTAAAGGTATACTTTGAACATCTTACGGTAGTAAAATCATTAGCAAATAAACCCATTTCAAGGCAACAAGTTGGCACTGTGTGTGTGTGTAAGTCAGCCTGAGAATCGTTCTTCACTGTATTCCGTGACTAAACAAGGTGGTATCATATCCACTTTTTATAAAGTCACTAATTTTATCTCAAAGCCTAAATGTTCCGTGCATATTATTGATTAAACATTTGTTGGAAATGTTGAAAATATAACTTTATAATCAATTTGTATAAAACTAAAATTTTATTGTAAAGAAAAGCTTTTTGTGAATATTCGCACATATTTGATACTTAATAACTAGTTTTACAGGAATTGCGTGAGGGGACATTCATTGCCTCAGTTTCCTCTCACGGATACTATGACAGCAGCAGTGGGTCGCTCGTATACTCCCCGAAATAAGAATAGCGAAGTGTATGTGGTCTGAAGAAGTATCTGGGTCAGCTGATTTAAAATAGTTTGAAAAGTACCAATGGAAAGCTGCCAGTGTGATAGTTTTACTAGTGTACTTCGATTAATTTCCAAAAGGAATCAGAAAAGTAGTTGTTTGGGGGCTAAGCACAAAATATCGGGAAGCCCACAGGCAAATCTTTGTTCGAAAGAGCACGTGTGAACACCATGTATGTAGATAAGGCTACCTGTGTCTCCGAAAGGTTTTCAGACCTACTCAAGAAAGCGCAAACATAATTCAGAAGTATTCTGAGGTGATGATAAGTCTTTACAATGCACTAGGTTCACTGATCGTGCCAACGCCCTCTTATGTCATTTTCCGGAAGACTTACAACAGAAGCAACACAACCACCAGTCTAGCGCATGCGCACTGAGCTCTGTTTGCAGGATTATTGTGCCAGCTGCTGTCTCCAATTATTCCTCAGGCCGTTATTTTCTGTCAGCATCTATAAATCATACTGCGGTTGCTAATAATGTCAGCTCGTTAATAATACAGCATTAACTATCAAACTTTTATATTTTCTTTTGAAAAATAAATCGAACGAGGAAAGATAATTTTACTTTCCTGGGTTGGCTTTTGCTTTTGTCTTGTGAACAAGTGCAAAAGAAAAGGATGCCTAATAAATGGTGCCCACTAAGTGGTCTTCCTTCCCTACACGGCATTATCATTATCAACAATCATCGAGGGTTAGGATGTCAGTTCTGCTCACAATGCAGGACCATCTTTTGTATCTGACTCCTTGCTAATTAAGTTGTTACATGGTCAGTCTTTTTGTCTGCTGGGTGGGATGTTCGATGATTGAAGACCAAAACCGCTCGAGGTTGATATTTACCCACGATGCCTCTCGGCACTTGATGACTCGGCTAAGAAGTGTCTCTAACTTGCCAGCTGCTTTAATTTAGTGTTTGAGACTCGGGTTAGCCTTTAACTATTCTGTAGAGTTCAATGCACGTGCTGGTTGGAAATATAAACTTATGAAAGACAAAATATAAATTTACAAATGTATGACTGCAAGTGAAAATACAATTTATGCGATATCATGTAGCATTGTGTTCGCTCATGGGTCTTTATGGCAAGGCGTACATCTGGACACATTATACAACAATATGTTGCTTGTGAGCTCTCGGAACAAGATGACATCTGGGCACTATACAGACATATGTCGCTCAATTAATCCTCAGAACAACATTCACTTCTGCAACATGAAGCGAGAGTAAGTCGTTGCCATGGCAACTTGGGGAACTCTAGGGCAGACGTCTTGTCTCCGCAGTTACAAGGCGGTGTCCTGACACCACAAGTATATAGCTTCACCTTTGGGGCTGTAATCATTAAAGCTGTGGGAAAGATGCCGGAGAAGAAAGTAAAAGTACACAAAGCACTGTCTGCGGAGTCTGTATCCTGCTTTGAAACTTCAGAGACCAGACGTCTGCCCTTGTTTTTCCCACTTTAGCCGCAAGACAATGTTCGCCTCGCTTCATAACTACAAACAAAAGAATTTGCGTTATTCTATCCATGACAGTAACTCTTCTGAAGTCTTTACTACGAAAAACTGGAAAGAGTATACAGTTCGGTCTTTTCTGTGCTTGGTTATAAAAAGTTAACACCTGGGACACATTTATCATTCCTGTTAGGAAACCCCATCAAATAAAGTCATCTGAGTCGACGCATAGAAACAATTTCTAATGCAAATGAGGCCAACACAACTGTAATTTTCGAACAGGTCACCGCAGGCCGATCTCCTGTTTCTCCTACCCCTGCCACAGATTGACAGCCTGTATGTTAATAATCCTTCCCTAACAACTACCTGTCTATGATATGTCTTCATTTACATATTGCATGTAGTGGCTCCGTTCTACGATCTTGGCCAAGACAGTTCTAAGAGAGAGTGAGAGAGAGAAAACCATCGGTATGGAAAAGGAGATAATAAGGTTAAGACGAAGGGTAAGGAAGGGTAGAGCTACGACGCAGCATCCTGATTCCAAGTGAGTTATCCCACACTTCGTTTCATGAGTTATTTCCCCAGCCTGCTTCCGTTTGTACTATCCCGTGTCCAAGACTCCCTCAGGGCAGTGTCAGTAATTGACTCCGCTTCTCCACGCGCGAGATTCATCAGCTTTGGCCACGTATGCTCCAGCGCCAAGTCTCGCTTAGCATTAAAGACGAGAGTTGCTGCTGTCTGTTCAGCATCGATTAAGGTTGTAAGCAGCTGCCCTTCCGTCGCGGCAAATCGAAGTTGTCCATTTCCGGATTAAAGTGAAGAAAGGAGACACGTTGGCGCCATGTTTAATCTCGTCAGCTGGCCTAAACGAAAATGCTCTCCTGTGGTCAGCTTGAAAGGTGCCCGTCTCAAAATGGCAACAGTCTGATTGCTTTTTCTGCGATGTTAGAAAAGCACCAAATATTGTCGACTCCACAGCGCTTCAAGAGTGTAACGCTGTTCTCCCCCTATCAACAAAACAAAAATTTTTATAAAGAAAAAGAGTATAGTCATATTTTATGGATTGAAGTTTTAAGTCTTTAAAGGACCTTGTTCTGTTCTCAAGTCAGGAGGTAAAATAAAAAAAAACCCCACAAAAATTCATATTTTACAGAAGCATCTTTACTGGAGAAAACCATATGTACAGTTTCGTAAGGAAACCTGATTGGGACGAAATGTGCAAACTCGGTGATAATGATGACTAACGAGGTCCTCACTCCGGGATGCAAAGTAGAAATAAGAGCCCGAGAAGGGAGATAACCCAACTGTATGTCGCCGCACCAGGAAAACAAGGAAAGTAGATCGCGTGTTATGAGCGGATCAATACACCAGTGGCTATCGGGGATGTAACTGAGGAAAATCTCGCCATGCCTCGCGGTGCGGTGTTCACTAAAGCAGAAAGTCTTTTTTCACATGCACGCATGCTCTCTCTCACTCACTCACACACACACGAGAGTGAGATGTCGAGAACCTGAAAGTTGGCTGTGATATCCATTTTAAAAAATATTCTAGGGTACAGTATTTGCAAAACAATAATAATAAGTGATAGAATACCTAGCATGGAGAATAATATTGTCGAACAGAAATCGTTGCGATTCCTTTAAAACTGGCAAGACCATGACGGAATAGGGAGGATGAACTAGAAACGCAGCCAAGGATTAATGAACCAGATAAAAGGTCAGTCCTGCATAAGGTTCTCGAGGTCAGCCAAGCAACAGAAATCCAAGAAGAATTCCGGCTCGAAAAATGTAAATACTGTAAGTAAATACACAGATTTACCCAGTTGTTGGAAGTAACCCAAATGCTCACGGACTGCGCAGTGCACAAGATAGTCTTGAGTCCACATCAGGTATAATGACTGGTCCTATATCTGTACCTTAAAAATATCTGAAAGCATCTGTCCAGGTAGTTACGCAGCATGACCTACAGCAGTATTAAAGGTCTAGTAGGGAGCAAAATGTGTTTTCTAATGCTTGGATAAAGCTCAATAGAAGAATACTATTTCCCAAACCTGGTAACTACATTTTTTTGCTATCAAGATACACGTCTACAAACATCACCATGCACAAAAGGTAGTCAAAAAAATATATCCTTCAAATTTGAATTTTAGAGAGAGATCGTGTGTATGCGCCTGCGTGCAGGCTGTATGTTAGAAGCTGCTGCTAGTCTGACCAAACATAGCTTTGTGGTTCGAAGTGAACCAGTCCCGCCAAAACCTTCGGTGCGTCGCCATCTGGATTCTTGCGATGGCCACCGCATGTGCTCAACCCACCCACCACAGCTCAGAGTACGCTCAACTCAGGTCAAGGATGTCTTCCAGGTATCAATATATTAAAACACACACACACACTTACTTAACGTCTTCCAGCCACAGTCAGCCTTCAGGAGGTGAGCTTCAACAACGCGCACGATGAGATCACGTGATTACGACGCCATTTGTTATCGATCTGACTACGTTCGCAATTTCGCACTTATCTACATAATCATGTTTCAGATTTTTTTTTTTTTTTTTTGTTTTTTAGTTTTTAAGCATCAGGTTGCCACGCAATAATTCACACCGCATATGCCATTATTGCGATGCTATAGATGCCTGAGGAAAGAAAGGAGGGTTATGTGCGGGTTGTTAACAACTATTTTTTAGTAAAAGACAACATGGGGAAACACAGACATGCCAGAGACTACATTAAGCGGAATAAATCTTAAAATATCAGGGAATCCGATAACAATGCGGAAAAGACTGTAGTTGTGTGGCAAACCTGAGGTAATAATATTTTCTTCGCAGTCGTTTTCTTTATCCTTTTTTTTTTTTACTTCATCAGCAAAATAGTTGTATCAAAGGTCTTCTAGCAAAGCGATGATCGACTACCTCGGCTGCCACGCAGTCCAACGCAGACAGCTGAAAAACTAGAAGGGAGAGGGGAATCTTCATTTTTCTCTCTGGAGTACTCCATTTTTGCTTCCTTCACCTGATGGAAAGGGTCGCAATTCTCGCTTTTTGTTCCTCTTTTGAAATCCCAGCGAGTCGAAATTCCTCCCTGCGCGGATGGAACCGAAATGGAGAGGTCGCAAAAGGGCCACCACTCCGATTCACTCCAGCACTGTTATTATTCATGCACGTCACCAAAAAAAAAAAAAAAATATAAATTAATAAATAAAAAAAAATAAATTAAAAAATAAAATAAAATAATTTCGTCTTCATAAAGCAGCACAGTTCGAGGATGGATGCAGACAGGCTCATTTGTCATATTTCTTTCCTATTATTTCTTTTTTATTTCTGTACAAGGAAACCATCTCCTAATAACAAGGATAAAGTGTTCCTCTTCCTTTACTCCCCATGCCAAATGTGTGAAATATCCGAGATACCCAAAATTTTCTCTTACATCCATTCAGGCACGAAATATTCTTTCTCTTTCTTTTCTTCTTATCCTTATTCTCATCATAGAAAACCTCTGATATTCATCAATATTTGCCATTTAACATCTAGTATGGTTCACCAGGTTTGTGAATGGAGGGAATGAATGAGTTCAGTCCAAAATCAGATCAGTATCCCAAATCTGGATTAATGACCGCATTCCTTTTTCAAGATATCAATATCACAATGGGCAAAACTCGTAATGTCCTTTTGTACACAGACAATCCTAATTAATACATGGTCCCTGTTCTCTCATTGGCTTAGACAGGACTAGGTGAAATCCTTACATCTGTGTTTCTGACTTTTTCTGTGCATGATGATGTCTGTGCGCGTGTATCTCTCGAACAGAAGAGGGTATTCACAGGAGGGAAATAATATCTTGTAATGATCTTTACTCAGTCACTAGAAAAAAACATTTTGCAGCCCAGCAGACCTTTAAGATGTTATCTATATAACATCAAATCAGTCCATCGGGACTACTCACAATCGATCTGTACTCTCGCCAAGAGTGAATGCTACTTACGCCTACTCAACAGTTAGTGGGTACATGTTTTTTTTGTGTACTCGTCATTCGGGGACACACACACAGTGTCTTAGCTAGACTAAACACCCAAACACGTGTACGAGCTCAGCATAGGCGTCTAAATACCACAAAATACTTTCTTAAAAATAAAAAATAAAATATATCTCTCTCTCACACACACACGCGCACACACACACACACACACACCTGTCCTCCTATCAAATACACTTGTACCCACGCATTTCAGTCTAGTGCAAACACCAGTGATAAAAGCTCTGCGCAGCAGAAGAGGAAAGATGAGACTGAACTACACAGCCCGTCAAGAAATTTACAAAACAAGTTCGTTTGCAGCTTGGATTTTTGTTTTGGTTTGTTTTTGTTTTGAGAATGATCAAAAACCTACATCACTATATCTATCTTGGCCTTCAGACTCCGATGGAGCTCTTTGCGGACAGAGTTTCATCTGGATTTCAGAGGAAAAAACTACATCCTCATCAAGAAATTTATATGCATCCATCAAAACTATAGCACATGATTTATCGCTTCAAGAGCTAGCCTTAATAAGCGAATGCAAAAAAAAGAGGGAAAGAGAGACTGTGTGTGTGCGTGTGTGTGTGGTGCAAAAAAGGAGAGAGAGAGAGAGCTTTGACGAGGGAAATAGTGGTCTGCGGGACTTTGATGCAGGACATTAACCTCCCATTCAAAGTTCTCAATTAATCACTACTGACAGAGGGAGACAGATATATCGGGAACGGTTTAATAAGTTGGGATAACCTCACACTAAAATTTATCCTCCATCACCTTGAAATATTGACGACCTCGCCTAATGCTATCTCTTCTCTCTCCATCCCATTCCTCTCTCTACGAAATTCTGCATAATTCATTCCCCTGTGCACAACAAGGCGAACGGAAGGAATGTAATATATTTTTTTTGAATGGAATGAAACAGAGCCCGAAATGGTCTAGTTACTGATCATTCATCCGAAACTGATACTCAGCAAGCTGCGCATATTCTTTGAAGTACCCATTGCCCTCACTTATTAGAGGGTATGACAGAAGCCAGCCTTCTCCGCAGAGGCAGCCGCATGCAAGAGGTCACATCATCCTGCACCGGTTGGTGTGGATAGCAACCTGTCTCCAGTATTGCCCAGTGTCCAGGCCTGGCAGATGGTCGGCAGTCTGACTAACGCCTCCTCCCCACTTCATCAAGTGCAAAGGACGAATTATTGCCATGATTCTCCACAACATTCTCTTCGTTTGGTTTATTAAATGTCTTTTGGAGGTTTAACTGGACGTAAATTTAAAACAGCCATAAGCAGTAATTAAAATGACCTGGGTTCAAATCTGGACATTTACACCTAGCGTTCGGGATAAAAAAAATAAGTTACCGCTTGGGTGCTTTGTAAAAATAATGCTATTCTAACTTACGAGCCAAATACTGACTCGCAGCCACCATCTCTTGGGAAATCACTGGTCGAAGAGAACTGGCGGCCGGTGCCCAGTCTTTCTAGTCTGAATGCATGATTGCTTCTTCCATATTGACTTCTGTTCAATGGCGATTTTTGTTCTTTTAAATTCCTGTTTTTGGATGCGTCATGATATTTTCTTTTAGTTAGAAAGTTCGGACTAACCTTACAGCTGCAAGTAGACCAAAATCATCTAACAGCACTTTAGCTAACAAGAAAAGCCTGCAAAATATTTTTCACACCTGTGTTATTAGGCTGTGTATTCGTCAACAGCTGTTGCATGAAACCATCTGGACTTGCTCATTCACTGCCGCCTTATGTAAGCGATTAGTCTTCACCTTTCAACCTCCCAACGAGGTGTGTGCGGCGGCGGAGAACAAAGATGCAGGCTTGCAGCGAGGGCCAGAGTTCTCTCAATCTAGACATCTCTCACACCCATTCGTTCAAACTTCTTTCTTGTGCGTTGACAGCAACATTTTCCACCATGGACATGAAAAAGACGGGATCTGTCTTTCAATCGCATGCGTTCTCGCCTCTCGTGCGCACCTTTCTGAGATTTTTTTTCCTCTGTTCGCACAAACACTACTTTAACCATGAAAGATGTGATTTATCCTCTCTCTTTTTCTCCGGTACTATCGGTGCAGCTCACACCTTGTTATTTCTTCCTCTTCTATTATTCTTTCTTCCCGCTTACCCACTGATTCATTTTTTTTTTTCTTCCTATATCCTGACTCACGTACATATCACGTACTCGTTCACGCACTTGTCAGTTGTACTAACAAGCGCCACCTTGTGGACATTGAAGTTAACCAACTGTTTGCCATCAGTTTTCGAGCTACAACAGGTTGCTGAATCCAGGGAGGATAACGGAAAAGCAGCTGTGTCTGCACGCTACGTGTTGCACGCTGAAAGGGGTCAGAGGTCGCAGGGTTTAACGTGGCTGCACCTCGTGAGCCCTTTCCCGCCCCCGATCCCTGACGTTTGCGTGTCTTCAGCTTTGTGGTGAAGTGGACTAGTCAGCTTGTCAGCACTTCGGGACGCCTACTTCTCTCTCAGAAATATTCTGATTGACCAGAGTGGAGGTTGAAGCTCAGTTGATAGCAATACCTTTGTACTAATATGTCATCCGGCAACAACAGACAATAAAGTAAAATGGTTTCAGTTAAAAATTCTTCATAGAATTTTACCAGCTAACAAATTCCTTTTCATATGAAGATTGTAACACCACAAATGTGCTATGTGTCCTGTCGAAGAAGAAACAATGTCATCTGACAATCGTCATACTGAGCATCGGTTCAAACAGACCCTGTGTGTTTATGGAAACATTCCGTGATGTTATTTTATTTCGGTCATTTTAGGTGCAAAATATGGCTACAAATTTCCCAAATAGCCTCAGTCAACATGGACTCTAACATGTCAGCAAAGATCTCTTTACCCCACTCTCTGTCTCCTCACCCACACACTTCCATATTCGGCCTCACGGGGATACCAGTAAACTGGTGATTTTCTCACGTGATATACAGATTATACCACCACAACATCAACATCGCAAAAGAAAGCTCCTTTGTTCTGGCTATTGTGCCAATACAGTCACGATGTGTCGTTTTCTTTTCTTTCTATTCAATGCGCACGTGACAAGTAAATCATACAGCTTATAACCCAACCGTATTTTTTAAAATATCTTGTTTAGGTGTCGTGGTGACGGTTACACTCGATGCAAGCCTAGCAAACAGAAGAAGTACTCCACAGTATGGTGAAGTATTTTTTTAATGACGATATCTCATTTTTATGGACTCGGACAACCATAACATGAACAAGACAAGGACATTAACTTAGGGAAGCAGATACATTTACGACCCATATATGTTGGCTAGGATAGTCTATAAAGTCCAACAACGGACGCTTCGAGTAAAGATGTTATATTTATTTTATTGGGATTTTACATGACTCTTTAATAAAGGGTCTATAGCCACTAAAGTCAACCATCCATAAGTGAGGACTTTTACGAATGGTATTCCCTCGTAAAGCACACGAAAAAAACGATCCGCTGGAATATTTTGTCACAAGTCTGAGTGTTTCATATTACTATTTGAATCTGTTAATTGTCCAGGCTAACCGTTTGCTGATGTCAGGTCTCACAGAAATGAAGGTTTCGTCGATAATTTGCTTCGATAATTTACCGGAGACAGCAAATTAAAGATTTTCTCCGCTAAAGCAAAGAAGAGTTCTGTGTGCCAACAATAAACGGACAAGTTTGTATAGAAATGCTAAGAAAAAGAAAATTTATTACTCACTGTTATTCTTACTGTAAAGTTAGTTCATTTTATTTTCTGCAAGTGAAGTACACGACAAGGGATTTACACAAACATAGCCAGGGGACTGTTGACGGAAGGAACTTAAAGGTGTTGGAGCGGGACATCCACGGATCGTGGTATCCAACAACAGCACTTTTATTCAATATGTTCCAGTTTGCTGTTTGGTCATGTTGGTTTGCCTGGGGGCTAGTCAAGTATCAAGTGCAAACCAAGCTGATCTAGAAATTTTAGGGCTGCAGGTATTAACAAAGATTCCTCCTGTACAGCGCGCACACCTGAAAGGAACAACGCTGTATGCCTAGCACCTAGAAGCTTTGGTTGCTAGGATCGCCATTTGTTAATTAACCAATGGACGATCATCAATTTCCCAAAGTCAGATAGTGTTGGGTTCATTTTCAGACTCGGCAGTTTCTGCTCAGCATTGTGCTAAGAGCCTCCTCAGCCCTACACCTTCTGCCAAGTTAGACAATTTTCTATATGACAGTCATACAAAACATTGCTGACTATTGTCACATCTCTGAAAATAATTATGCGTCCGCGGAAAGATAATATCTGAACACGCTTCTAATTGGACTAGAGCATGATGGCTGTCCAGTGTCTCGGCAGAGGTACTAACAACTGTCCCGATGTTTTTACCGGGTAGTCTCGCAGTAAAAAGTAAGCACCCCACAGGCTTTGCAAGGCCGGCCTTAAATTCCCACCTCGGCCGTGCTTGATAAGGGGTGAGCTTCACAAGGCTAGCACGTGAGCCCAGTAAATCTTACGAGCCTACACCTGTCCAGTGTCTCACGTGCTGAGAAAGTCTTTGAGCACAAGTGTACTGATACGACCCCTAACCTCCTCTATACTCTGACCGTGACACGAGCTTCTCAGACTTGCTTATATCAATGGTACAATACTCCCTTTTCACGAACCTTACACGAAACGATAAATCTTGACTTTTTCAAGAAAACTCCAGCAAACAGTCGTCCTACCTTAGCTTTCTGCTCTTGTTTTCCCTCCGACGCCCCACACTCGTGAAAACAACACAAAAGTCCACCTAGCCTCCAGTCATCGTCTCTTTATCCGCCTCATTTCTTCCACCATAAATAAAGTTCATTCTTATAGTTAGAAAATGGCGTTTCGCTAAGCTATAGAGACATCGGCAGTAGACGAACGCTAACTGTTAATATTAAATCTGATAAAATGAGATGAAAAACCGGTTAAACAAAATGAGACTGGTCGGCCATGACGTAGGAAGACGATCCGGGGTGAGCGATGTGAACAAAGGTCACTGCGTTATTTATTTAATTGATTCCGCAGACATGTTATTCAACCTTTAACCCTATCATTTTTCACGAGGGGAAAAGGAAGTTGAGCCTGAAGGCTGACGCTGACATATTGGAGAGGTATGATTGGTAGTCTTGCGAAAGGTCAGCTTTGGAGACATGGTCTGGTATGCCAGACTTGTATTTAACATCTTGCGAGTTCATGCAATTTACAAGGCCCCTTCACCTGTGTCACGTGCTAAGATGAAGATGGTACAGAAAAAGATAAGGGGACACATATATATAAAGTGAAATAACCGGATATATATATATCTTACATAAAGTGAAAAAGATAATAAGATGACCAACAATAATAATATCACATTTGTAGAACACCTTTTCCATTATCAGAAAGACTGAGGGCGCTTAATACCAACACAGAGACAAAATACACGGAGGTGGGTGGGTCTGTGAGAGAACACAGAGTGACAGAAAATGAGAAAAAGAAGAGGATCGAAAGAATCCTGCGAAAAACCATATCTAAATTTTTTAACTGCTATGAAAACTTTATCGATGCGGTCGTGCAATTCATATAAGCGATCACTTCTTTGTCAATGGAGAAAGGCTCTCAACGACCAATCTGTTTGACGAAACACGGGGATGAAACTAAATATTAACACATTTCCATCTCCCAGACAGGAAAGACCATAATTGCTGCAGGTCTGTCCGTCTTCAGGCGCATCTCAAGGCTTTTTTCCGCTTTCTTGGAATAATGGGGAAAGGGAGTTCAAGGAAATCTTTCGGAAACCGGGAGTGACAGAAGAGCGAGTTTTCTCCAAATCTTGGGATCGTTGGATCGTTCCCATCAAACCAGAGGCCATTATGTCTTCGCTGGTCTAGCACTGCAAATGGATCACGAACGGGCTGGCACTGCAACTTAAAAGTCCGCATCAGGCTATGGAACGGGGCTGTGGACACGTCTGCCAAAGTAAAGCATTCTGCATGTGGTGGAAAAGGGGGCTTAGAGATCTCTTAGAGCATCTCCAAAAAAATGAGCGAGAAAAAGACTGAACGCCTGGAGCTACTCATTTGTCACCAACTGTGTTAATCTGACCTCGAACGAGGATGGATTCCAAAAGGGATGAAAACTGTCTGGAGAGAAAGAAAGAAAGAGACTTCACACACCAAGAAGCAGTACTGTGTGAAGGGAAATATAAAAAATAAGGACAGCAAGTGCAATCGCCTGTTCTTCAAATGAAATACAGAAGCAAAAAACCTGTGCATAATGGCAATAATAACTTTAAATGCACGATCAGTAATAACCACCACTGCCACAACATTTATTTAAAAGTTGCAAGAATATTCTTTCCTAGAGATGTGATTTACGCCTTCCTTTGAAGTATGAAAGCCAGAAACGAAAGTCAGATATCAGTAGCCCACTGTATCGCGAATGGAAATTGAAAAGAAAGAAAAAGAGAATCGCCTATAAAATCTTGGTCAATGATTGGAGAAAGTTCATGTCCTTAAGAAGAATGGCTTTCTTATGGCTTTCACTCTGATTGGAGTCTTCTGAATGTATTTATTACATCAAGACCTATCGAAAAATATCCACCTATGCACAATCTTTGTTCAAAACATTGTTACCACACACAAACATAAGCTCACCCACTCACCCACCCATACACGCTCACAGACAGGATGCTAATAAAAAACCTTTGCTTATCAAACACAAGCAATGATGAAATTATCGATGATGAATCATATCAATACACTTTCAATTAATTTTTTCTTAAAGACCTGGCTTTAATAATATGCTTTATGTCGAGGCGAAGAAAGAAGAAAAGGTTGTTGTGTGGTGGTTGAGTAACAGATGTTCGCGTGTGTGTGTCGAGAGCGTCCACTTTGTGTTTGTTTGAGGTTTATGTACACATTCTTAAATCCCTCAACAAAGAGAAGTGAAAATTTAGCTAGACTCTGAAAATTTAACTGTGCTTAGTTTGAAAGTCTTATTGTATGAAATATTAAAGGTAATATTTCGTCCATTTATTTATTTTTATAAATAACATAATAAAACGGAGACAGCGATCAAGCCAATAATACAGAAACTGTGTACTTTTATAATCGATAAAGAGCTCAACGATTTTTTTTACTGGGGCTGAAAACTCTATAATGTTAAGAAAGATTTTAAAAGCTCCTCGCTTTATGGACGGGAGATCCTGCTGCTGTGGGCTCACCTCTATTGGTGCGCGTGCATGTACGTGCACGTGTGAGTCTGTACGCGCCTGTTTCAGGAGTTGCCAACGTGGTTAAAAATTCTGTTTCCCCTTCCTTATCGACGAGGATGTCACAATTCATCTGTCAAAAATGCTACCGAAACTCTATGCTTCAATACAAAGGCAAAGTAAACTGTCCATACAAAGCCCAGTGTTCACATCAAACACACTGCACATCTGTGTCAACAGCCAAAGCGAGAGAACAACGATCGCAAACTTTTAATCACTACTGCCATAGACCTCTACATAATTCTCCCATCCATTCTCCCCCCTCCCCACACAAACACAAACACCAGACGTGTAAACTACCACATCGACACACGGTTCACTGTGGTGACCTCCTCTGTGTCACACCACTTTCAGTTCATGACCTGCATCAAAGAACCCTAGCGACAAGCGTGAAGTTTTTTTTTTTCCTTTTTTTTTCGACTTTGCAGAAAGATGGCATGCAGGAATCATGGCGTGTTAACCCAGCCAGCTTTCATATACGTTCTCAAACGGCACCAAATTCACTTGGAACAATCTCATACAGTCTAGTTACATCCTCAAACTGTCCCCAGTCTCCTTATTTGGCACGAGCCCAAGCGAGCGGTGCCTCGCAGCATCAAGGACGACAGCATCACGATAGCGAGCTAAGAGCACGAGGGCGGAAGAGGCTGCTGGCAAACTAGTTGTGCGTGCAATGCATTGTATTTACCCTCAAGACACACAAAATTGCACGTGACAGCAAAGTCCACGAGCGGATCGTTATGCCGCGTCCTTGTGATCCCAACGGGGCATAAAAGAATATGATGCACGTGATGATTCCACTGCATAATGATCAACTAGGTTCATAGGACGTTCACATATATTAATAAATGCTGGCCAGGTATTGATGTACAATACCTGAAAGTGATCAAAGTCCATGAACGATATATGCAGTGCAGTTCAAACGGAACGACTCTTCTCTCGGATCGTGGTGTTCTTTCTCTGTACACGGCAATAATTGACAATGGCGGTTGGTTTGCTGCTATACAGCTTCATTTGCTGGGTCGGTGTATCACACCATGCCAATGTCAACTCGAACTGTAGGGTTTATAGCGTCTCCCAAACAGGACATGGTGTGAAAAAATCAGGTTTCTCTCCTCTCGTCTTACTCAAATTTCTATGTCGATCAGTTTACGTAGAAAGGCCGAGATGTAAAGAAGCTTCTTTGAGCTTAAAAAATTACCTGCCGGTCGGAGCACAATGTCCTTTCTTGAACTAATCATTTGCACGAGATAGGTCAACAATATCAATGGCCAGCCAGGCTTTGATGATAGTCCTTAGCGTCCAGAAAACGAAGCACTCTTGAGAACGGTCGGTCTCTGGTGTGAGTAAACCGAGGTCAGAGTCAGTGTGTTCCCATCTCCAATGAGTTCTCCCTTTTGTCTTTGACCTTCTTTTTACTGCTCGACTGGAGCAAATTCTCGCTCTTAGCTACGTGTTGTCATGGCAACACCAACACATACAGCCAAGTAATGGACGAGATGTAAGGTGTTATCAACAAATGTTTTATTGCGATCAGGGTTGGCTTAGCCAGGTGAAACAGGCAAAAGTATCTTTTGTGAATCATGAGTGTGTGGAGTAATTATGTGTTCATGCGTGTAGCCGTGTGCATAAATCTCGTTACATGCATGTAAACACACTGATGTCTTGTCAATATGGATAAATGAGTGTAAATCACAGAGTACATACTTGAGTTCATTTGTGTGTGCGTGTGTGTGCCCGTGGGTGAGACAAAGATTTTAACAGCTAGATTTCTTAGGCAAGGAGAGTATGAACTTATATTCAATAGTTGTTTTTTTTTTCATCAAAATAAAGGAAATGGAAAGAAATTTCACTCTCAACATTTGTTGACGTAGGAAGCCACCAAAGAAGGGGAGGGTAACGTACCTGACTGCAAGAAGATTTCAGAAAAAACATCGAATCATCGATTCCTCTTGCCAAGTTGGAAACCCTCAGGAATGTTAGCTCTGAGTAAAGTGAGTAAATGTGTAAAGATCGAGACATTAAATGAAACAGAGTTTACGATGTGTGTGGGTCCGTGTGTGTATGTACGTGTGTGTATTGGTTCTGTGTTCTATGTAAATCATTGTCGTTTACCCAAATTTCATCAAGTGTTCCAAATCATTATTCATATAGGTAAAAGCACATTACGTTTTGTATACTTTGCTACTGCTTTATGCCCGCATGATGTAACAACTTATCGTGTGCTTTGAGAGGTTAACCATTCCTTGACCTAATCATAGTGGGCGAAATAACCATGGTCCTCAGAACAAATGACGTCCCCTTACATTCTTTTCTTTTGTAATAAAATAAAATAAAATAAAATAAAATTTGCATGCACTTGACAGGAATCGTATGGACCTCAATTTAGTGTAAAAAAGACACAAGGGAGTTAAAAATGCGTTTTCTAATGATTTATTTTTCTAATGTGATGACGATTCAATACTTTTTCACTCTTCACGGATGACACATTCAACAATTAAGAATGCACGAGTGAAGCTCAATGCCAAACAGCAACAGATGGAAAATTAGCATGGTTACATCACCAAAATGGTTGACGACCTCGAGCACATTGTTAAACAAATTAATCAGATGTTTTCCACCAGGGTCCCACGCACGACATCTCATATTGGCATGAATTCTTTCCCTTGCCAGCGAAGAGGCAATGAGCCTGGCTGTTGCCTTGTCACATGACAATCACTCTTTGAAAAGCGTTTGCAGCCGGTGGCCGTTTACAGTAATGAGCACCAGGCCACGAGAAGGTCCCAGATGGGAAGTGTAGCCCAGAAAATATAGCCTGGGCATGTGTTAAATTATAGAGTGAGTGAGCAGGTAGGCGTGCAGAGTGCCGGGATAAAGCCATACTCTTTGCACATCCCTGCGAATGTCTTATTTATATTTCCTAGCTTAAAAGAGTAATTTGTTGTTGCAAGTAGACTTCTTCCCCTAACTCTGTAAAAGCGACACCCTCTTTCATCTGCGATAAAAGTCTATGAGGCAAACAGACATCATTTTCTCGTTATTGGCGTACAACAGACGCCCAGTCACAGAAAATGGCACTTGCAACAATCACAGGAGGAGGAGCAGTAGCTCAAGCAGGAAAAGACGGAGGAGAAGAAAGAGGAAAGAGGAAAGAGGACGCACAATGCATACTAAGACTTCAGCATAGGCATCTTCTTTGTCATTCAGACAATAAACATGTATTTAGTGGGTCTTATAACACCATCGTCACAGTAAATTAAGCCTAGTAACATTATGTGTGTGAAAGTGTGGACCAGTCGTGTAGCAGGAGTGATGTCCCTTTGCCATCGGTGACCTGGACGTCCTTTGCACATTTTGTGGTCGAGCCAGAACATTCGACTGGAAAGAGCGATGTGCTTCTTCTGTTTCTGGATTGCTAATTGCGAGGGCATACTTCTACCCTACCTGTATGAGGCGGGGACTCCCTACCCTGTGGAATACAGGAGTTGACTTCCATCAAGGTGTTTCTGGGAAATTGCATAAATATTTTTGTATCTTGATTATGTGTTGATGTATCATCCTCCCCAGATAGATAATATTATTAAGATAATATTATGAAACTTTGGTCAGCATGGTAACTCACAAATGCGCCACTGTACCTATTGTTCTCGACTATTACAAAAATGGCGGAGCAGGAGCCACGATATCACATCGTCTGTCTCGCCCACTCGATATCGATCCTTACTCGCCCTAAAAACTGATTTTAAAACTAAACACTAATTCTACCCCTATCTCTAACCCATAACTCTAAAAGGAGTTGCTCGAAAACTGAAGCAACTCTGACTGGACATGGATGACACGCCTCCTCATGTCATTCATGCGCACTGACCCTAGTTCTTTATTGTTTTTATATCCATAATATTCTCTAATGCCATGTTTGTCTTCCAGAGGTGTTGGACCCTTGGGATTTTGAACTGATATTTCGTTTGTCTCCATGGATTGATAACTGCTTATTTTTGTATTCAGGGTCTGTCACCCTTTTAGTGAAACTTTGCAGCTTATTGATATTATGTTGTATAAATGACCATTATTTTACATTTATTTTTTAAAAAGAAAAAAGCATTGAACAAATTTAAGTTTTAATTTTGATGAAGCATAAACATCATGGGAATCACACTGAAAAGTCTGTGACTTTTTGTTGCATGAAAGAACTGTCATGTACTGTTGCATGAAGCCTTAACACTGACTGCATTACTAGTCAGACAGATTGTTACCTCTTATTAGAAGTAACTGCTTTTTACGAAAGACTAGTTACATGCTACAGATGTGTGTAATTGAAGCCGTTACGACCAAGTTTCAATGTATATATAATAACACAATGACGACAGGTGGACTGAAGTGCTTGTCAAGACACAAACATTTTAACCGGAAGACCACAACATGTGAATGGGGATGGAGTGAGAGAGGCTAAAACAACACTACTCGAGGTCTGGTCCTTAAGCAGACCTCTGCACGCATGTCCCCCCTAATGGTTCAACGAGTGTTTTCATCAACCCCGTGCCGAGAAACGGCCGACAGATAATATGTAGGCAAATTACCCAGCCTTTCAAAGCACTCCCATCTGGAACATTTCAAAATAACCCTCTGTTCGGAGAAATCCATTCATGAACGCAGTTTTATTAACCTCCAAAGCAGAAGGGGAAAAACTTTAAGAGGCATCATAAATCATCAGAGTTCTAAACCACCGATCAACATTTTCCTGTTGGTTTAATGTTGTCAACAGCCATTTCCTACTAGATAAATCGTATCTTAAAAGGATTTTCAATTTGAACATACTTAAAGCCTCTGAATCAATAAATCAGGCATTAAATCATCTGAAACAGGTTTATAGCTAGTATCTGGACAAAAGAAGCAAATAAAAGGAACTGAGAGGGACACATTTTTGGATACAGAAACAAATAAGAATGAGATAAAATATTCATATAAACTTTCAATGCTCTCTCTCTCTCTCACACACACAGACATAAATAACTTTAGAGCAGAGGTATATAACAGACGGCGAAAAATCATATAAAAAAAGTTGTTGTAGCCTCTGTTGTTCTGATGGAAGCATAGAAGGAAATACTAATTTGCTCGAATAAGACGCCGTGGGTAGTCGAACGTGTTTCTTGACTACTTCCCCTTTCTCCTTAAGCGAGTGTGACAAGAGGACCTGGCATGCCGGCTCTGGCTCAGTGTGAGGTGAGCAGAACTTACTACTTGTGGCGTGGAAAAACTTCTCAGTCTTCCATAGGCCGCACCTGTCAAAAGCAGCTCTGGGAAAAGTCCATCTAAATCTTTTAACGATATAAGTTTAAACATTTTTCTTTCAAAAGCTAAGACGAAAGGACAATCTTTCATGGCGATGGGCATGCCAATCCATTTCTCTTTGCGAACTCGCAACTGAAGTGAGAAGCTGAAGTTTATGTAAAGATCATCTTTTAATACTTTCAAAAGTGGAAACAAAATTTCATACACATTAGCTTTCTAGACTACATTTAAAAGTGTGCAAACATAATAAATATAAAGTTTGAAAATAATTCTGTACAGAGCATAAACTAGACTGAAGAGAATTACTGCAAAGTTATTTCTCCAAAAGAAACATTATATGGAAAGACATTTAGCTGAATACTGACCCTCAAGATTAAATTTTATTTATTGGCTTTATAAGTGTTGTGATGTATTAATTCTGTACAGTCAACAAGCCATACCGCGTATAAGAAAGAACTCCGAACTAGGAGTTAAAGCCTCTTATAAGGTATGAACTAATTCCCCCTCGCGTACCTTGATGTTGTTAACCTGTCTGAGCGGCAGATTGTCTGTCAAGTTCAATGCCTCATTTCCTCTGTCCTTCTATCCTTCCATATTTCCATTATCCTTTAATAGCATTCGGACTAGCACATAGTATTAACAGCAATTTAGAAACAATGGTTACCATTCCTCAGACAAAACATATGCAGAAGTGAAAGACATTGAAGCACTGTGTAAAGACAAGAGGTCTGTTTCAAAAGAAAATAACCAGCGGGAGACTGAAATGTTCATATTTGAATTTGTTCAGGCATTTGGCAGGTTGCTGTCACGGGAGACAACACACCGCCGGCAATCACGCGGATTTGGTTTGAGGTCACGGGTTCACTAGACTGCTTGCTTTTTATTTTTTTTTTTTTTACCCTGCGCATGCGCGCTGCATCTGAACTGAAACTACAATGTTGTCCAATTTTGCAGAACTGGTCATAAAACAGCTTGGCATCATCTGAAGTATAGAATCAGCGATATTGTCACAGCGATATCTGGCACTCGTTCTTCACATCTCCAAGCAACACAAAGCAAAATCGATTGTCGGCTGAAAGCTAGCTTCATAAGTGTCCGGCATGTAGATCGTCACAAACGCTCAAAGAGTCAATCGAGTAAATTGAATGCATATATAAAAATAATAACAATTAAAACCTTACACATGTACATAACCGCGATATGATGACAACTAAATATTTTATTCGGAAGCCATGCACTGCATTACTGCACCTGTCCGTCCCAAACGGACCTAGCGGTACAATGAGATAAACAGTTTAAATATAAGAAGGTAAGTGCTACAACATAAACATAGTTTGCAAATTGCACATACAATTAGTGCCGCGGTACCAATGCCAGAAGCTACCTGTACAACACAAAGAACAAAGGTTGGCAGGAGAAAGCATCACCTGCAGTGTCAGGTATTGCCCTACAGGACGCAGGTTACCTGAGCAAACTTTTTACAGCAGCGGCGATATCTGTTTACAGCGACTCCCCAGTGAATGCCGCAGCAAGAATTAAATGTCAAACCAGTTAGCCATCGGCTGAATCCATTCAATTTTCCACTGACAATATTCAACCTGTGTAAAATGCGTCTATGGTGCTTAAATTACTGCTGAGATACACTGTTCTCCATCATGAGAACATAAATGAGAGAAGAAATATTCGACTCGTTTTACTCCAAATCAGCAGCTATGAAATATGAACCCATGGCTCTCAAACCTTCCTGTGGGACACTAGGACTCACTCTCTACACTTGATGACACAAGACCTGATACAAAGCTCTATAGACTACAGTTATAAATTTAAAGTTCTGAATGTCTAACCCTACATAATACTTCCAGAAAATATTAAGTTCTTTGTTCGGGAGTAAACAATTTCCATTAGTGTGAATTATGATCCTTAATAAAAAAACGATATAGCTTATTCTCACCAGGGAAAGAAGTTGATTTACTTCTCACACCAAACAAATAATAACAATAATAATATAAATGGTAGCCGCTAAATGTTGTTAAACGATCTTTAGTTATGCTCTCTATCTAGGGTGATCCGATGGCGCAGCGGTTAGCGCTGCAACCTGTAATCTGTAATCTGTAACCAATAGCAATAACCAATAACCAATACAGTGAAGGTTGGCTGTCCTGGGTTCAGATCTTGTCTTGGACATGCTGTTCTTTTCCGGCATGTGGCATCTTTTTAAATGGCTGGCTGCTTTGCCGTGTTATTGCCTCAGATGCTGGCTCAGCGTAAAACACCAATATTCCAATCTATCTTTAAAAAATGATTAGCAATTTGTGTGCAAACATTTTACAGAGTAAGCGGTAAACTCTACCATGTTCATATGTCATGAATAGCCAGGTCTGTACATCCTGAACTCTTCAGATGCTTCAGCTACCCCGGTTTACTCATCGAAAGTTAGGTACCCGCATGAACACCCACCACCGATGTTTACATTGCTACTCGTGTAATCAAAGTGCCTGCAGCCTGGGCACCCCACGGTGTATCCCAAACACAGCCTCGAGGAAAAGAACTAACATTTCACATGGCCACGCGGCCGGCTGCGTGCTAGGCACTTTCATCCGTAACAAGCACCTGGAAGGGGGAGGGGAGGTTGTGGAGGGGG
Organism: Pomacea canaliculata; assembly: GCF_003073045.1. Lineage (NCBI taxonomy): Eukaryota > Metazoa > Mollusca > Gastropoda > Architaenioglossa > Ampullariidae > Pomacea > Pomacea canaliculata. Next base: position 30,753,087 of record NC_037592.1, on the reverse strand, counting down.
CAGGTATAGGTAATGCTTTTCTAGCTGAGTGCAGCAAAAAAGATTGTACTGGCTGCAGCCCTGCCTCTTCTGCGTTTCGGGTCAATACTCCAGAAGCCCTGCACCTAGTGACGCAAGAGATTAGCACGGATGTGTGTGTGTGTGTGCATGCGTGTGTGTGTGCATGTGTGTGTAGAATGTATTCACACAGAGTGAAGACTGGTAAAGCATCTTTGAGTATTGAACACCGTGTTCCCGTCGTACAAAGGCACACAAAGTTTCCCAGTCATCTTGGGAATGCCATTTTTTGCATATTTTCTTCGCTTTGGACCTTGTTTTTCTTTTGGAGAAAAATCTTTAAAATGTGCTCACAACAGGAAACAGGCTCACTACACGTCAGTGACTGATGTTTTGAAATCGTCAGAAACTGTTAGATATACTGCTACTGATACTCATCCGTCCCCTCCTTAGTCTAGCTACCGCAAAAAGAGTGATGATCATCTTCTTTTTACCCAACCATCATCATCATCATCAGTAGAAGCACCACCACCACCACAGCCAAGAGGATATCTCCACTATCCGTGCTGCTGTCCTAGACGAGGTTGTAAGCAAATGCACGAGACAGTGTCTGTAGACACTGAAGCCGACTTTCACTTCGACCTCGCCAGTAGCGCAGCCGACGGTGGTGAGATAATCTCAGAAAGGGGAAAATGTCGAAGGTGAAATAAAAGCAGTCTTCTCCTAGTGCAGACAATCTGAGAACAAAATCAGCTGCGAATTAACCAGACATGTCTCCACTACCCGCTCTCCAACACCCGTATGCCTTTAAGCATCTGCAGGCTGGCGGTGTTCACTTTAATATTCTGTGCACGATTCCAGAGGGCAAGCCTGCATTGATTGCTTTTATTTTATACAGTAAACCTTTTTGTTTGCTGTGATTATTAGTAACGAATTTCTCCACACCACACTAATTCACATGCTTTATCCATGTATTATTAGCTAAACTTTCATGTAATTATTTTGACAATGGAAAGATTAATTATTTCGATTCTTCAAGATGAGGAATTAGTCTTAAATGCCTTTATGACATTTCTTTCGCTTTTTTTTTTTCTGTAAATTTTGGCTTTTTACGTTTAATATGCACAAAAAATGTTACTGTTGACCTAAAGATTGCAATCATCGTCTTTTCCTATTTAGGATATAGCAGTTAATAACCAGCGAGCTATATATACACAGAGAAAGATACTACTTATGTAAATAGCATAAACTAATAACCTGCGAGCTCTATATTTATACACACAGAGAAAGATATTATTTATGCAAATAGCATAAAATAACGTTTTATCTTTATATTTCACAATATGTCATTCCACCCGAGCAACTCTAACTCGTTTAGGATAATTAGAACGAAAAAGGTCACAATATCTGGAAATCAATCATTCAACTTTCTGGACATAGATAAAACAAAAGTGAAGTGCTCGAATCCACGATTACGGATACAGTGCGACTTTCGAAGAACTAATGGGATGTAAAATATTTTTTCTAATGATTATATTAAGCCTATAAACATCATCAGCGACAGAAATGTCAGTATTGTACATGTATGCGTTTACAATGGCAATTCCTCAGCCAAGGAAAGAGCTAGAAGAAATGTAAATTAATCAAATCTGTGTACAAATGTGACATTAAGATTTTGGCCTCCTTGTGCGATATGTAGGCGTGTATCTAGGGAACAGAAGGCGATTATTCACCCAGATTTTCGGGAAACAACATTGTTCATTGAGATTCGCCCAACCATTACCAACAAAAATTGTCCTTTAAGAACTGAACAATGTGTGCACATCCGCTTAGCGCATGCGTGCATCCTATGCATGAAGGGACTGCGTGCAGGAGAAAAAAAAAGTGAAGAGAATGGACAGGAAAGCAAGGAAAAAGGATGAATCAGCCATCGAGCTCGGCATGTCAGGCGTCCTGATTCATGAGTCGACAAAAACGCTAATGGAGGTTTTGTTTTCATTTCGAGAAGAAAAGTTGACGAAAGCGCCTCACATCTCTGTGCTAAAATGAATGAAATAACAAGGATACATGTATACAACAGCTAGCACCTGTAAGAAAACGTACACAACGACATCCGTGCAGCCTTAACGGCGGATACCGCCTGCACATCACGCAAGCCCAGTGACGTCAGAGCGCACCATCCACGTCTGTCTGGGCCACCCTACGCCTCAGCTATGTCAAGAATGCTTATTTCCGCAGGTATATCGTACAGCAAGGTATAAGCACGTGTCTAGTCATTAGAATAAACAAATGGTAAACGAAGCCAAATCTGGGACTGCAGTCCATGTCACCATGGAAACAAAATTGAATGGTTTGTGACACGTTTCTCCCCAAAAAATATCGCTCACACCACAAATCCACGAGCTTAGTTGCCATATTTTTTTTTTATTTCTATCGTCGTGGTCGTTTGGCCAGGTAATGTAAAGGGTGAATGGCCTAACCTACACTGCGGGGCGGATGTCAAGGACATGTTGTCTCCGTGTCAGCAATCAGGCTGCACAGATATTATCTAACGACGACAGCGACACCTGGCACCGTCTGATCAGTCAGTGTGACAAGCTGATTAACACCAGCGCCCCGCGCGGCGTGTGGCGAGCGCAGCCATCCATTCCTGGCAAAGATTAGAACAAAGGGCGTGGTGTGCACCGCACGGGTGCTTTAATTATGCTGAGGAAAGGGAAAAGTGCGTGGAGGAAGAGGGATGAGGGTGCAGATTTGAGGGTGTGTCTGAATATGTTGGGGGCTGAAAATGTACTTAGTCAACATTTATTTCTCGGTGTGTGAGATTGGGATAAAACGTATTTTTGTGTATATGTCTCTTTGTCTGTCCTTCGATGTGTGCGTGTTTGTGTATTTGGCTCCAAACGAATTCGTTTACGAACTCCGGCTGGTTAACTTTAGGGTTTGTCAAAGTTAAAATAAAAATTTGACATCTTTGTCCTGACGAACAAACAGAAGGAGCTCGGTGCTCCTACAGGTATAGCAGACCCTAGTTTAGTATGATTTACACTCTCGAACGTCTTCCCAATGTTCCACAACTAATGTAATGCCTCGTAAAACTTGTGATGCCAATACGCGACTCAGTTTACCGAGGAATAAGGTTCTGTACACGAATCCTTAGCACCATCGCAAACTGGAGGCGCTAGAAGGAAACAGAGAAGAATGCGTGTGGTTGTAGACGTCCAGAAGACGCTGCCGCCATCGTTAACCCTGACAAGCAGACAAGATTGTCATCTCTCTCTCGCTTGCCCACAGTGCATTTCCGCTGAAGTCGTCCTCACTCGGTCAGTAAGGCGACTGTATTCCCAAATGCTTTCTTTGTTCATTGTATTCCGCTCTGCACTCCTTAGGTTCTGTGAATGTGGTTGACTAGTCCGCTAATAATTTTGACACTAGATGCTTTCACTCGCAGAACGGGAGTTACACAAAAGCCATATGAAGAGATCTGATACAGACATATGTACATGATGCGGATGCACTAATATTCCCAAGTGCATCCTAAGCATGTTATTTTCAGCCTTATCTGCGGGAAACTATCTTCACATTGATTTGTTTAGTGTGTTGTGAATGCCAGCTCTAACATTTTCCAACGCGAAGTCCTTCTTGCTGGCTATTGATTTGATAAAATGAACATAATTACTGAGGAAAACCTGTGTTCTCTAAATATATTCATAATGGTGTTCACTCTAGGGTTTCTTATCATGGTACTACATCATCAGAAACACAAGAATTATTTGATGTTTGCTTTGCCCTCACAGCCAATTTAAAAGTTCCAGCAAAGACTCACAAGAACACATCAAGACTGCAAACATCAAATTCTGTTCTAACCTTAATCTTGACAAAAGAATGTATTTATTCATTAAAATGAAGGTACGAGAATCGAATTCTGTGGTGTTTGCTAACACAAGGTGGGCTTTGTTTAGAATTGCATGTTCTGGCTTGGGAAGTCCAATTCTAGCTCTTTAAAAGGTGAGAACAATAAATCTCCCATAAAACTTTGAATTACAAATAATAATAACCATAGCAGTAACTATAACAAAGTTGTGTAGCTGCGTTTTATATAAACCATTTTGTCGCTGTTTAGAAAAAAAATATATTACCTCTGTAAATTATTGTCCTCATTTAAAGCCGCTCTTCGACAACAGTGAGAGCATAACCCTATAACCGAGATTTTCATTTTATAGATTACTTATTTATGGAAACTTAAGAAAGCAGGAAGTACAATATTTTCCAATTTCTTGGGATTCGTGATGCACCGGGTCATAAAAAGAAGGCTCGTTTTCAGAAGAGGAAGATATCACATTATAAAACAGCTTCAGTCATAAGCTGCGCAGCTGGCAACATGTCTTCCATCTGATCGTTGAGAAATATACGCCATGCTTAAGTTTCCCTTGAACTTGACTTTTTAAAACTGATGTACTCTTATTAAAAAATAATAATTGGATGGAAATAAAATTATTTGCTGAAGCCTCGTAACAATCGGACAACTGTTTAGCAAAGCAAGACCGACAACATTGCAAACTGCAGCTGATGGTTATCCCGCAGTGGCTAGCGACCTCGCGCCTCCGTGCTTCCTTCTGGGGGAGTCAGTAGCCTGTGGAATTAAAGGTCTCGTGGGGTCCATCTTGTTCCTAATGACTGGGAAAGCTTAATACAAGATACTACCTCCCCAAGCGACAAAGTTCAACAGCATGGACGTCAGGACTGAACATCAGAATATTTATATTGTCAATGCTATTGGATAAACTGGGATCGTTATGTTAATTAGTCGCATGTGCACAAACGTGACGTCACGATTTTGACCTCTTATAGACGTGTGTCTTTAGAACTATTCTTTGAGATTTGAAGGAAATAGTAGCTAGCAATAAGCTTTATTTAATCACTCAAAAGAAAATGTGTATCTAGCTATACCTTTAACTCTGAGTGCGTGGATGAAAGCAGAATGCACACAGAGTGATATTTGTTTGAGGAGCGCGAGGCGTCGACATGACACGTGTGTCATCATCGTATCAAGCGCAGACAACTCGTGACGTAATTATCCTGTTGTAAAAGATGCTCAAGAAAGTGGAAGTGTTTATTCGTGATATTTAAACCAGTGACCCCACTTCATCTCCGGAAAACCCATCCAAGAACAAACACGCACTCTTCTGGCACCCAGCACAGGAAACAAGTGAACCTGTCCGCATGCTATCGTGGAATAACACAGAATTTCCTCAGAACAACAGCGATGTTGAGTGTTGGGCAATATATTATGGACTTCATCGCGGTGGAAATCTATCGCATGTCACACATCACAGAGGAAAATGTTAGAAACACCCAAAAGGATGAGTGTCAAATTATCCTTTTCGTCCGCTACTGAAAAGTGTATCATTTTTTATCATCACAATCGGTCACAAGGCCCCCGTGTACAGTTTTTTCATGCACAGTCCGCGGATCCAGCGATGGTGAACATCTCCAGCTACAACAACACCTTGTATTTACTTGCATCTCTCCGCAGCTGTTTGCCTACTGACCGAATATTATCAGCTGACTATGAAAGGTCAGGCCACGTGAGATCACTAGTGCGTTTAACTGTCCTGACTAGCCTCTCACTGCGCTGTTAGGTCGGGGGAGCTGCACGTGCATTTTATCAGTTCTTGGCATAACGATATTCACGTGCGTGAACACTAGTCGGTGTGACAGAAGAGAAAGGTTTCCCCATCATCGTGGCTTTTAACCTGCAGTTAGTGTCTCTTCTCTTTCTTCAGTGACAGGAAATTTCGGCCTCCCAAGCTGCACCGCGGCGAGAAAGCGCTGTGGTTGGCTACACTCTGGCAGGCACGTGATCCCGAGTGAGGTTGACGCTGTGTACGCTCTATAGGCCATGTCCCATCAAAATGCTCTGGGATTTGTGTCGTGTAGGGAATCCTCTGAAGCCAGACTTTCATTTATGTAGGTAATGGTATGGTGACAAAAAGAGTCTCGTTGTCATGGAGACAGTCGTCTATGCGGACTGATAAAATCAGGCTCGATGATACTGAATTAGTGCTTGAATTTAAATCCCTTCCCTATAATCCTTGTGGGCGCTTAGTCGAAAGTACTACTGGGACGATTACCGCTGATTATCTTGTCGGCGAAAAAAAAAGTCCTCAGAATGATTGGATAGATAGTTGGTAAATAAAACATTGCAAATAGTAGTCGTCTGCTTCTACAGCATCGTAATGTTGGGTGCGGAGCATGGCCTCAGCATGGGATCCAAAACTCATTACTAAGCAAAGTTGAACAAAACAATGGTGGCTCTTTTTAATTACTGAAATACTGGTTAATGCTACTGTTGAGGACAAAACCAACGATTACGACGATGACAATTAAAGTGGTGACGAACAATACCTAAATCAGAACAAAACCATGACAGGAATATTCCGCTCAAATTGAAGCAAAGACCTGTTGAAAGGTCCAATCCCAGCATGCAAACCTACCGACTGGCTATACGGCACAAAATAAATGCACCACACATATGCTGCAGGGTAGCTTTCATTTTTTTAAAAATTATTATTTAGTACTGGTTTCAGGAGCAGCAAAGAAATGGGAGAAAAAAAATAAATGACATTTCTATTCCACAGTGCCGCGTTGTGGGTGTGGGATTTTAAAAAGTCTCTCCATGGAGCCGTATTTCTCTCGCTGACCCAGAAGGAGCCAAGGAAGAATTCTATCTTCTCCATGGTAACGTAGTCGGAAAAGGGCTTCAGGAGGTTTTCCTTCCTATTAAAACAGAACCACTGTGTTTGCCTATAGAGAAGATGCTTGTTCGTGGACATATACTTGTGTTTCAACAGCTTTACGTTTAAAAACACATCTTGATTCGCATCTTTGTGATAACCGCCCTTATTAAAAACAGGAGCTTGATGCGTGAAGTGATGTATCAGAGTTTTTTTTTTAGGAACTTTCTTAAAAAAAAAAGGTGTGGTGTTTTGTTCGTTCAAGTGTATCGCTCAGGACAGAAAGTGTTGCAGATTGAAAAAATCAGAAAAAAAGAAGGAAAAAAAAAAAGACAGAAGATAGAAAAATAAAAAAAACACAAAACATGGCAGAAAGAGTGAACAGATTGTCCAGATTGTAGCAGAAAAACGTAACATAAAGAACAAAAATTAATGAATTTTGACTTGTCCAAATAAACAGCTTTCAGTCTGCTCCATGGAATCACGAACTTTGTTATTTGCAGCCGTCCACATTTCTGTACCTGGTCTATAGTCTTCATAGTATAAAGAGGACCAACATTGTCAAACATCAGTTTTTATCTAACGTTTTAATGTTATTATTAGCTTTTAATCATTATAGTTTAAAGATGACTCATATTGTCAAACATCAGTTTCTTCCAAAGTCTTAATTTTATTAATACATAATATTTACATACATAGGTTAGATAGTGTTCAAGTCACTAGCTTTAAAATATAACTCTCACAGCTTTTTACACCAACATTGTGTTGCATACAACTAAAACCTGTCTTTAAGAGTTTTTTTCTCTGCGAGTAATAATGATTTACAACTTTTTTTTAGGGGGTGGGTGGGAGGTTAGGTAGATGCTACTGAAGGGCGAGATACCATTGTCTCTTACTCACGCGGTCGGTCGAAGAAGAAATCTGTCAGCAGCGGGAACTGTCGCCGGTCTGACAGTCAAGGATAACCGGCATCCGACTCGAGAGCAGGCACAAGAAATGTCCACTGGCCCTTTCTTGTCGTATGTAACTCCATGAGAAAGAGACTGACCCACCGGGCAGCCCCAGCACACTTAACCCTCGGCTTCTCACCACAAACACCACCTGGTCCAGTCTTGCCCTCGACGAGTCCTAGGTGTTAATATTTCACAGGGTGCGCCGCCAGCCATGCGGGGGATATCACCGTGATGACTTTCAGGCTGAGCAGCCCTCCCGAGGCGACGGTGAATGAGGCATACAGACCAGCTGCTGTGGCCAGGCAGTCCGTGCCCCAACAGGCCGTTCGCCGAGACTGGCAGCCAGTGAGAGGATAGTCCGGAGCATAGCCAGTCGTCATAGTCCGGGCAAGCTTGCCGTCGTCCGCGCACGCGCCACGACACGCGCTGCCTGCACACGCGCACGCACACACACACACGGTGCGGCTTCTTGTGTGCTCGATAGCCGCCCCGCCAGCGCTGGATCACAGCGGCGCGTGCACACTAGGATCATCTAGCCAGCCATGCAGCCAGCCAGACATTCATCCATCCGTCTTTCCTTCCGCCCAGTTTCACGACTCGGGCGAGCAGTCGGCTGCCATTTCCTGCCTCCACACCCACCACCCCTGACCAACCCCACCCCAAACTCCTGACAAGCTGCTGCTTCTTCACTAGCGTCGAGACTTTGGCCAGCAACTGAACTAAGAAAATAAAGGGAGGAGATGATGACTATCGTTGTTTTGTTTTTTTTTGAACTTCAGGGAAGAGGACGCTCTACAAAGTAGCGGTTTCGGATGCCATGGTCGAGTTTGAGATAACAACAGATTCTGATCGTTTGACATATGGTTCGGGTGCATTTTTGCTGACAAAGAGCGTTTTGATATCAAATAAATTAATTTTTCATAACTATCCTCACCGAATTTTGACTTAATTGAATTATAAAAACTCCGTTTTTCAATGCCATTTTTGGCCATGCTGTGTTCGCTTACAGGAAAAAAAAGTCACAAGAGAGGCTAAAGCTCCAGTACTGAAATTCTGTAGTCATTTTCACACACAAATAATCTACAATTAAAAGCCCTCGCTTGTTGATGTGAGCATTATTTTTGGCTGCAATTGGCTTTTACTTTTTGTCCGGCGCAATCTTCTTGAAAAATAGTACATTTAAAAAAAATCAATTGATTATAGTCACAATTTTCATTGCATCCACCTAAAAACATATCTTAGGTAGTTATTTTATAACTGATTATTCTGTCACAAAATATTATTAAAAAATCTTTAAACAGTTGTTTTTCTAGATTGTACTTCTACCTTAAAATAAAAAAAAATGCACGAAAGAGAAAAAGGGAGACGTAAAAATAAAAAAAGAAAAATAAGAGGCAGACACTTAGGAAAGAAAAAAACAAAGCAATAAGAGGAAGAGAATATGATGGAGAAGGGCCCGGATGAGTGCAAAATAACTCAAATGGCAAAACGTTCTGCTTTCTAAATCTTCTCTTTACTTCACGAGCGGCGGCGTGACGATGATGATGAGGAAGAGGAGGCAGGAGGCAGGATGAGGACGAGAAGGAGGAGGAGGTAGGAGGAGGAGGAGGAGAATTTCTATAACGAATTTCCATGCCGGCAGCAAGCTCAATGCCCTTGAACGTTAACAATCGGCTGAACAATGTCTCTCTCTCTCTGTATGTCTCTCTCTCTCACACACACACAACGCCTATATAAAACAGACAAGAAATAAAATGTATAAAAGAGAAAAAAGAAAGCCACAAGCTACTTAAAGTAGTTCCGGGAAAGGTGTATCTCAAGGACAGACATGAAAGCATCAACGATGGGACTGATGCAAAGTGAAGGTGGCCAGAGACAGAAAAAAAAAGGGAGGCAGTCAAACTGATTCCATCTGATACGTGGCACATGCAGGAGGTCTGCACGAGCAGATCCCGGAAACCGACTAGGACTGGGGTGAGCGAACTGCGGCCCGCGGGCAATAAGTAAAAGCCATGATATATTATTTGCTGTCCATTCCATTATCACTGTTTGCTGTGTAGTCACCTGGCGTGGTCTCTGGTATTTTACCGGCCCACCGCATACCTTAGAACTCTGAGACCGGCTAGAAAAAAAAAAAAAAAAAAAACTTTGCCCACCCCTGGAGTAGGATGATGAAGTGTGGATAACTTTGACAGACAGCCTGGGCCAAGGCCGGGGAGAGAAGTGTAGCAGAAGGAGGCCAACTTAGTAGTCATCGAGGGCACAAACAGCCAACTGGTGCAGTTCACATTACCTTTGCACTCTATTATCCTGAGCATCTAATCATGTAATAAGAGACAGTGATAGAAACCGCAAAAATTCTGATGTAACGCCTTTTCATTTTTGAAATATTGTTACAAAGGAAACCTTAAATGTGTTCTTTCTTTGTTTTCATCACCTATATATTTAGATATACAAGCACAGACATCAATACTTTCTCTGGATGTGGCATCTTGTTTACAGGGCTGACTGCTTTGCCGTCATATAGCCTTAGTTGCTGGTGAAATCAAAGTTCCTCCTCCATATACATCAATATAAATATGTGTATGTGGGAGGACCAGATGAGAGATGTTTTGGAAGTGCCATAACAGTTCGTATAACTCTACAAGTAGAGGAATGCTTAATCACACTGACTACTGTCATGGCCTGCACCTCTTGGCGGCTGTAAAAAGTGAGCAGTGCTCGCCTCCATAATTGCAAGGACAGTCAATAAACATTTCAACTGCCGATTAATATTATCTTCTGCAATCATGATATCTGTTGCAAAGCAGACTAAACTGCTTGTTCACGTAGTCAAAAGGACCAAGTCTGTTCAATCATTTGCACAAGACTTGCTAAGATAATTTTCGTACAAATTTCTATAATAATGTGATAAAACTGTTAAAGATAAGGATTATATTCATTATAATTTTCTTCATCATTAGATTATTTGAACCTAATTAACTGTAACATATTTTATATTGCTATTACAGAGCAGCAGGAACAATTGCCTAACTCTTGAATAATTAAATACCATACGCAAAAATTATTTGTTAATTTGTAATGGTATTTTATTAATCATAGTTTCAATAGTTCTGTCTTATAATTATGTAATACATTATTATAATTGACGCAATAAACAGTTATAAACAATAACCACACAGTTTCATTTCATTATTTTTACGTTATGATTGAGTAATACTTTATTATTCTTATTAAGTATAGTGGTTCAGGAATGAAATGCTGAGCATTTTTGTCTTGTTTTTCTTTTATTTGAGTTTCTCCCAAGTTCATGCCAGTTCTAGCATTTCTTCTCCCGAAGAATTATCCAAACAATATAATAGAATTGCATTAATCTGAAACATTGTCCTGCTATCGTAGTGATCACAGGAACTCTGACCAAATAAAACAAAGGTAGGTTAATGAGACTTTTCAAGGTAGTTACTACCCCTGCCTGAGCGTTCCTGTCCTCAATGGCTTTCTCACAACGAGTACCATGGAGGCGCTCTGTTCCCGTTGCCGTACACGTCTTCTCTACACGTCGTGGATCTCAAAGTCTGTAACATCTTCATCAGAACCGACAACTCTGCCGACCGTTAACAGGTGATGAAGCGAAGGATGAGCCTTGCAAGACTCCCTCCATCCCTTTCCACGCGCTGACCGCCTGTCTCTGGAAACATGTCACTATAGCATGCACAAGCACGCGCAGCCGAGCTGACAGTGTGACAGGCTACTCAAGCCGTGATTCTAAATACTGCCCTCGTCGAGCTGTCAACACTTTGTTGAGGGTGGGTTGGGTGAGAGGGCGGTGGTGGTGGTGCGGAATCAATGTCCCGTACTTTGTGTAATTCTACTATGAGCACCCATAATGCACATCGCGTGAAGCGCTCCTGAGTTAATACTGACCATGTGATTGATGAGCTGCATGTTGGAGCAGAAGGTCGATATTACTCACCCCGGCCTCTGACGGAATATCTAGCCATCCGGTTTAAAACGGGTACCGAAGGAGAGAGCTGAAAACTCTTATCTTCCTGACCAGAATATGAACTGATACAGAAAAGAGATAGAGTATCTCTCTTTCAATATGGTGTGTGACCAGACCCTTCCTCGCTGGACAAATAGAGAGGAAGGTTTGGCCAGGCTTGGCAAAAATTTTGCTTGCTGGAAGTACCCCTCGAAGACATAAACAACCGACTCACAGCAGGATGGAAAACGACTGAGCGCTATTTAACCACCCTGCCTGAGGCAACATATGCCATTGGACTGTAGTTTGTCCAATAGGGAGGACAGTTCATTCTCGTATAAATGAGGAATTGAATATCTCTGCCACTACAGCTACACCATCGGAGGTCACCTCTGTTTCAATTTCAGGCTTTTTCAGAGAAGCTACAGCCAGTTTTGAAAAAAAAAAAAATAAAACCCCTGATTCTCCTCTGAAATTTTACAATAGTTTCTTAACAAAATGCAATCAATGTTGACGATGCAAAAATGTATGAGGTTCATCGCAGAAATTAAAACTAAAGCCTATAAAACTAAAAAAATAATAATGTATTATCAATTTAGATGTTCGATTTTCTCAAATATATTTAAGATTCCAACGAATTGTCGAACAGTCTGCCTCTTTTAATTTCTAAAAAGTTAAAAACACGATAAGCCAAGTAAAATAAATCTCAGAATATTTTCTTTCCAAAAACTGCCTTTTGCTCGTTTTGCATTTCTCCTTTTTCGTCTTCTTGTTGCATGTCAGATCAACGCGCACCAATTCCACTTTGTTAACCTGATTTAAGACATCTTGAAGACACTACTTGTTCAATGGGCTAAGAAAGTGTGATAAATATGCAGTTCCAGTTTAGGCAATATATTCTGCGGTTCCCTCCACAGGCACGCGGGGCTGTTGCTCATTACTTCGAGTGACTGTGGGATGCCGGGCGTCATCCGAGTGCGTCTGAAGACATGACGCAAGAGCAGGCGCCAGTTAGAGAGTTCCTGCACCGAGCATAAAATTAAATTACCCTCCGGGTCCCTCCAGCGCATGCAAACTACACGCCACCTCCCAGCACTAACCGTCGTTGATTATCACCACCGTGTCAAATACCCATGAAGAAAATATATACAGCTGTCAACCTTTCGTGAAGACAGTATCAAGAGACAAAGCGTGTGTTAAATGTATCTCCTCTTCGAGCCTTTATTCCTGGGTTTCAGGATTGTACCACGAACTTGTATTACTGGACTGCTGGCAGACGATTTTTTTTCCAGTTAACTACTAAAACGAGGAATGAGACTACAAAGCTTCCGGTTTAGTCACATTCTTTTGTTTAGGCTCGCCGAGACTAACAGCGGAGAACTTCGCTAAGCGTTGGTCTTGGCAGACAGACAGCAATCCACCTACACACATCCATGATTGTACAGTATTCTCAGCTGCACTGAGTTCATTCAAAAGAAGACCTCAAACGAAGTGCTACACTAATCTTTCTACGAGATCCTTTTGATGTGCTGTTGTGTCTCTGTGTAAGTTCTTTTCTGATTTGTTTATATACATATATTTGGCATATTTGTACATGTTATATGTACAGTGCAATAAACACTTTAAAGTGGAGAAACTCGTTATAAAAATCTGTTTACTATTCGTGCTATTGCCCAACCGTCTCAATTTTCACGAGTTTCTGGAAACTTCTTGTTGAGAACATGAGTCAGGAATGCCAGAAGCATGTCTTCACGAGCGTCACTTGTGTAATTATACTGAGATCGAACCCGACCACACCGAGCCTGTAGCCCGTGGGATCGGCTACACGTGAGAGGTTTCACTGACGTGGGCCTCGCTGCTGACATGCGCGCCAGCACAAGGGCGCGGATGACAAGTACCCAGAAGTAAATGCCATGGGCTTAGTTTTATTTGCACAGACGGACAAACAGAAGCGATGAATCAACCGCAAACAGCATAACACAGTTTCTAGCAAAGATAGATTCTAACATCGACCACAGAAGTAACAAGTAAAGTTGAAGAAATACACCGTCATCTTTATTATGAGCGAGGGCTGTATCATCGCAAAAAATAGAAAGAAAAATTGGATGTAAATAGAACCAACCGATGAACTGATATTTTTATACCAGCTAGCAATATACTTTAATATAATATATTCTATTTATATATATATATAGAGTTTAATAATATATAATTTAATAGTAATTATTAAAGCATAATTAGATGTATTAGTGAAACTTGGTTTAAGAATTAGCAACAGGTGCATGGTTCACTTAAAATCACGGCAACCTGAAATCAATGTAAGTGAAAATCACTACCACCACAACCACCACCAGCAACAACATGAACAACAAAACTAATCATTATTGGAAAATGACAATTGCAAATCATGGATGCCAGCACGCTCAAGCGTGCGTGAGTGCGTGTGTGTGTGTGTGAGCAAAGGACCCAGGGAGTAAGCAAACAGGCAGCTGAATGGAGAGGAAACAAATGAAAGTCAACAGGTGAACGAGCTCTAGTATTCCAGTTTAACCAAATCTGGCATGTCGGAGGTATGCAGCCGCTTGGCATGTTTGGCTGTTTTGCTTCCTCGGTGACAAGTGGTCTACAGGCTAGACATACGCACACTTCTCTGTGGCAACTTTCTATAAACTGGTTTGAGAAAGAAATCCATCACCCATCCGGGACTTGCACGATGCTAATACAATCTTTCACAATGTCCAAGTGTTTTCATTTTCTATCCCCTGTTCCTAGCTATCGCGATAATTTCGACGAAGGAGGATATAATTATTCCTCATCTCTGTCTCCTAAAAAACAGAAAAGATCTTCTCGCCCGCTTTATTTTGTTCACTCACTTTCTCTCTCTCGCACACACACACACACTGTTGTGTCTGTTGAGTGAAGAATGCATATGTGTCTCAGTAGAGGAAGGATTAGGAGAATTTAAGCCTTGGAGACAGATCACTAGACCTCCAAGTTAGGGTACTAGTCAAAGATATGCAAGCTAGAGCGCCAACATGTGAGCTAAGGCGACTGTCACTAGACCTCTAGACCTGTGTGCCACTCACCAGACCTGCAAGCTAGGGTGACAGTCACTGTGACGGAAGCGAGTCAACATGTGAAAGAACCTTGCCCAAAGCATGAGATGAGAAAGTGCTCAACTGAACTAGCCAGTTCTATGGCTTGGAAGTTAAGACAAAAGAAGAGCTATGGCTGAAATGTACACGGGGCGAAGTCGGTTTATTCTTACATACAGCCCCTCAGCTTTAAATGCAATGCAGCTGTTTCCAGACCAGGCAGGCAGAGGAGGGAGACAGGAAGTATGCCGGAGCGTCTCGCTCTCGCTCCCCCGTAAAGATCTTTCAACTGCCATAAATCGGTGATGCTGCGAATAAACTTCAAAGAATGAAGCTTTCATCAGACGCAGGCTATGCAGCCCTCCGTCAGTGTGTAATCAGTCTCCACGCGCAGCACACCTGTTTCGTAAACTTAAGCCGCATCAGGACGAGGCTGGACGTTTTCTGATCCCACCTTTTTCCGTGTTTACGCTGCTTTTAAAGGGATGGCTGCCTTTGGGGAGATTTCTTCAATCTGACATTACAGGCAGCTCGATAACCTAGTATTTTATTGACTTGAGAGACATCACAAAAGCCAAGGAGGATTAAAAAGAAAAGCTTTGGTGGATGGGGTGTAGGGTATCCTGTGTGTTTGGGGGTACTAGTATGGGTGGAAAAAAAAGCACCTCACCCACTCCGCTGAAAGTCAACTAACAGAAAATCAAGTTTATTGCCGTTTTTCTACCCTATATCATGAGAAGGGGCCACACTGGTTCATAAATGGGATTTAGCACAACCTTCAGCTAAACGTTGTTAAGTTCTACTTGGTCATAAACCATGTCTATTATGTTTGTGGCGGAAAATTATGGAATGGCTGTTCTCTGCTTCTAAGTTATTATCCACGGTGTCACAGAGCTTGGAGTCTACAATATTAGTGAATGTTTTGCTCATTTGGAGTAATCACAATGCAGTAAATATTAATAGAAATAAAAACTATTTCCGACAAACGTATTTGCTTTCTAATTGTGTTAATAACAGTTGTAGTAATGGTTAAAACTAAAAGGTGAGAAATGATATATGTAATATTCAGTAAACGATAGGATATTACTCTTTCCTTTATTCAATAGCTCAATGAATGCTATAAATGAGTCAACAGAGTCAAATCAAAAAATAAAATATTTCTTCAAAATTATTGTTGGATTTTCTTGGTTATGTATTTTTTCTTGTGCACTAAGGGATGCTTTTTCTCTTTTTGCTATCTGCATGTTCCAATTCTAAAAGGAACACGAGTCTTAAAACTGGGTTCTAAAGTTCTAACGTAAATCTTGCCACACTCGGCAGTGTTAGAACACTAAAAAAAGATGGTGACAACAAGATAAATAAATAAAAGGAAATAAGGTAGTCGTAATGGACATTTAATGGCGCTGACATTTCATTTAGCACATCACTGCATACTTATAAGATTAAAAAAAAAAAACCACCAGGAATGCAAGTGGACAAATTATCTTTGCGGGAGGTGTTTAAAAACAAAACCAGAAGAATGTGCTCCACTGGGCTTTCTTGACTGTTTTAAATTATGAGCCATCAGTGGCATTTTGTCCTTTCCTCTGGGTTGGATAGTGTCATAAAATAAAGGTCACAGGTCTTTATGCATTCACTATTAATTTATCTTTATAAGTATCCATCATTTCTCATAGACATTTCACCTTGTGTTCCAAAGCAGCAACGTTTGAGCACAAATACAAACATGTTTTCAATCTTTTTAGAAAAAAAAACCTTCTAGCGTGTAAAGCTGTCGCAAAGTACACACCCACGGAATCGATCTTTGGAAGCTGTAACCTGCTCTGTCAATAGGAGGCTTAGTGACAACTTGTAAGGTGACATAAGTACCCTATGACCACGCTATCGTTTTGCAAGGAATAGGGAGCAACAGAACCAGCGAACCAAATATATGATCTATATCTCCAACCCACGCGAAAGCCACAACTATCTCGAGGGTTGTTATTTTAGTTTGCTTGTAAACAAATCTTCTTTCATGGGCAAAATAGCTTGTTCTCTTGTGATTACATTTTCAATCGATTTGGAATAAGAAGCAACGTTTTATATGAGCAAGCACAAACAGGTGAAAATAACAACGCCTGGAAACACATGCATATGAAAGTGCTATCTCCTCCTGCGGGTATACAGTCACCGATGTAGCACCCGGCTATGGACAGCTCACAGAACACGAACGTACATTTTCTTAAGATAAACAGCAAATCCAAAATTAACAAATTCCACTAAGCCTTTATGTCTAATGTGTCTGTGCAGCTGCAAACTCTTCTGGTAGCTTCTTCTACGCAGTTATTTTAGTTCACTTATTCCTCTTTCTGGGTTTCCAGACCTATACCCATCCTTGCCCTCCTCTCCATGCGTTTACTCACGTGTGTACCTAGCCATTCGTCCCGAACCCTTGCGGCAAACTCCATTGTGACAAGCAGCGAGCGGTGAGTGAGGCGAAGCAAGATCACAGAACTTTAGTCGACTTCCGGCAAGGCACATAACCCAGCTCGATATCCGCCAAGACGCAAGAGCAGATGTAGCCTGTAGGTTTCCTCGCGTGCTGGACACCAGTGTCGATGTAGCTTCGGCGCCAGATTGTTCCAAGGGGGAAAAACTCTAATGTCAGGAAACGTCAATAAACACATTTTCTTCGATCTGTGAGAGGACAGAAAAGCCGATAGAACAAAGTGAAACGAGAATCTGTCCACCAGCTGCAAGCACCGTTCTTTATTTCATATACCGCAAAACGAAGCTCTTGAGAGAGGGTCAATCAGTGGAACTCTCATTTTTAATATCAGTTATTATCTGCCATTCACCATTAGCTCAATATATCTGAAAAAAACTTTGAGGACGAAACAGATAATTCAATAAAAAAAAATGAAAAAACTTAGATAGTTATGAAAAAAATGTATATTTTATCCACACACACATATAAGGTCAACAACATCACACCTTCTTTGGTGTGCAAATGCAAGAAATGTGTCGCATAACTGTAATTATTTACCAAATACAGAGTAGAGGAATAACTTGTCACATCCAGTTTTATGACTTATATGAATGTGGGTATTTTATGTGAAATTAACTCAACAGAAGTAGTCAATACTGCTCGTGCCTTCGGCGAGTTCGCATCGAAATTCTTTGGATTATAAGAGCGGATTTTACAGTAACACGATCTAGTCATCGTCTGACACCGACATTGAACAATTCAGTTAATGACATGGAGTCAGACCAGCAATCGACAAAACTTCATATCCGGTACAGACATAGGGGTCAGATAAATTGATCAGAGGCAGACGCACGCCAGATTACCGACAGACAGACAGTTCCATCAACGGAAAGAACAGTATCCCATCTCGCCATTTTTCTTTACAGGAACACCCGCATCGAGTATCCTCTTATCTCTGAGTTCCTTACAGTTCTCAAACAGCACCTTTCCTTACATCATCTCCCTCCCTGTCCCCTACTAAACCTCGATCCCTCCCTGTCCTTCCCCCATCCCACTGGGTCTGGAGACCCACCATCACCATCACCGCACCATCGTTGTACTCACATTTTTCCTGACCTGTAATTGAGACATGAACTACTCTAGGCAATAAAATCTTAATCATCTTTCACATTATAGATCGACACTGCAGACCCCTGATTTTCTACCCTAACTTCTGTGACGATTCCTAAGGCAATGGCGGCTGCTTGAGACGACAAAGGTGGGGTGGGTCGTGTTCGCCCCCAGAGCGGAATATGCCAGGTCAGAAATCGGCTACCACACAATCACGACTGGACACAGTCCGGGCTTTTTTCCTGTTCGCAGCCTGGGGATTGGAGAGCTCTTGCGCACACTCGAAAGAACTGGTATCCATGGTATCGAAAAATATCAAACAGTACGAGCAATTGACAAGTCAATAAATCTCAGATGAGAGCTACAGCGACGTCTAGGAGGCAGAAGGGAAGGTGTAGAGTGGAAGAATCCTCATTTTCCACTTCCTACAGTGCTGCATGCGTGCGTGCGTGTGAACGAGTGTGTGAGAGAGGGTAAAAGTGAGACCAGCACACGAGACAAAAGCAAAACAGAGAAGGGAGAGAAACGAAAGAGAGGTAGTTGAAGAGGAAAAGATGAATGAGATAATTCAGCAAGGGTTATAACACTAATTTGTAACAAAAACCAAGGAAAAAAAAACCCTCCCGGGATCTGAGGACACACTGTTGGATCTCCCTGCAAAGAAAGCCGTGCTTCCACTTCAAATTGGAGAAGATCATGCAATCGCCTGGGATCATCGAGTGTGAATGTTATTCATCTCTAAGCTGACATTTTCTTGACTACTCTGCTGCTGCTGCTCCACCCACTCCATCCCACAGCCTTCAACTGAGCCTCTGTCTCAGTCCGTCCATCCGTTAGAGATTTTGTCTCTATGCACGGGTAGTTTCTGTGTTTCCGTAAGCAAATCCATAAGCGTACGTCACTGTGTGTACGTCACCGTGTGTACGTCACTGTCAACCCAGAGAGAAAGAGAGCATGTGTGTGTGTGCACTCGGTACTTATTTCCCTCCCCTGACTCTCCTTCTCTCGATGTTCCATCCCTCCCTTCACAAGTCTGAACTTCTCGCCTGTCTCTCCTCGCGCATTTGTTTGTCAAAACCAACACTTTATCTCTCTCTCTCTCTTTTGTAACTAGCTCGCGATCCGCACCCTCTATTTCCTGACACTCGCACTTGTTCTCGTGTTTTTAACACACGATCTGAACTGTTAACAGCTTCATCAAACTCGGCGTCCTCATCCCAAAAAGTCGATATCTTGTGAGTGGCCTGGCCTTACACAACAGGCACAGACTCCATCAATCTGAACAGTAAGGGTATACCTCGAAGCTACCTAAGAAATGCATCGCGCAGGACTTCTGGCCCCTTTACCGTATCGATCATCGCCGTCTCGTCAGCCCTCCTCGCCCTGCATGGGCGGCGCTTACCGCCTCAGCCTCGGTCCTGAAGACACAGCATGTGTCGGGTGCACGAGTACCGGCTCCTGCTTCTAGATCGCTCGTTAACGTGCAGATAGCACACCCGTTTCCTCGCTCCCTCCCTCTTCATTGACAGACTGGGCTGGGTGACTTGGGTTAGGGGAGTAGGTAGGATAGAAAGGGAGTGGGAGCTACACAAAAACTGCCTACGGGTGATTTATAATAACTTTTTTCAACCGATTCGTGAGAAAGCTTATGTAAATATTTACGAATCGACCTGCCTTAAATGTCTGCTCTGATCATTTCCCTACACCAACAGAATCTGTTCGTAGTCAACTACGAAAGCAATCTGCAGGAAGCTGATGCAAGTTAAAAGCAGACCGTGTGGGGCTGTGGAGTTGAACAAAGCCATGGTCTGCTCGTCACTCGCTCGCAACCTTATCGGTTGAACTGTAGATGTCCCTTGTTATCGACCAGGCTTTAAATGGGCGGCTGACACGACGACTGAAGGAGAGGACTGACTTTAACGAAATACTAACAGACAGCAATTGCCAGCAAACAAAACATTCAAAACAGATCCTTATTAATCAATTTGCCTCAAGCATTAATTTCAAGCTAGATGCTAGAAACGGATGTGTAGGGGTGACAACACCGCCGATACAGATTAACAAATGCCTCGTATTTAACTCTAAAGTATGATATTAACGAAAACACTATACTTAGACCGATGCCAGTCATATTTGTACCTCAAGGCACTCAAAAGTGGATGGCACTTGAAGTATAAACACAAAGGCCGACATTACACAGAAACAAGAGTATAAGAACTCAACAAAGTAAATTCATCTTAGAAAGAAAGAATGAAAGATTAAAACAGACTCAAGACGACTCGTTTTCACTGAAACTAAAACTAGTTAAAGGTCAATGAGGCTTCATCTCCGTTTGCTTTCTAAAGTAATGATATAGTAATTTGTCTCCAAAAGTCAATGGTGAGTTAAGCTCACTTTCACTCTTTCTCTCTTTTTCCTTCATTCATTTTCTCTCTATCACGTCTTTTATGCACTCGCAAGCAATTTCGCCAATGCCATTCAGAAAAAGAGTGCGTGCGTTCGTGCGTGCGCACGCGCTATGTTTGCGAGTGTCTGGCCTTACAATTTACGGTAATCTGCCCCAGTAATTGCAGAAGCCTTCACCAGCAGCTTCTAAAACGATTCAATTCCCAGAGAGACAGGTCAAAATCACATCATCTTTTAGATACTAACTTTCCGACTGGTCCCTCAGCAGTCTCTTGAAATTGTAGAAAACGGTAGACAACCTCAAAATACTTTTAGCACATATAATAGTCATACTACTACTACTACTATTACTGCTACTGCTGCTGCTGCTGCTGCTGCTGCTACTACTACTACTACTGCTACTAATAATAATGTTAATGTGAGCGTTTCTCCCAGCCAAGGCCAGGCTCTCCGCGCATTACAAACACAAAAAGACAAGAGAAAGTTAATGTAATGTCAGGTCGTTCTTCCCCCGGATGACATTCATAGACCAAGATGTCGGTGAGACAGACCTACAGTCACTGGACAGGAGCAGAATAGATGATCACAAAGCAGAAATTGCAGTACGATGTAGAAACACGTGACTGTTTGGCTCTGATGTCAAGTCTATCATAGGAAAGACTTGTCAAATGAAGAAACTGCGATGGCGATGAGAGAGATGATATTTGCAGACGAATAAATAAAAAGCCAAAGTCAAACACAAAGCCGATGGCGGCAGTAAAAAGTGCATTTCAGTACAATATACACTACAAACACAATAAATACAGAAAAAACGAAAATGCCGACTGCTGGTCTCTTTATAGCCTGTAAGGCGAAGGGACACCACCCTCTAGACAGACATCCAGACAGACTGATAATATTTTGCAGTGCGGGTAAGTGATTTGTTAGCAACATGAAGCACCACTCGAAGATTTCCATAAACCATCCAAAAACCATGCATAAAAGTATGTATGTGTAAGCATGGGTGCATACGTGAGCACGCATATCAACTCACAGACGAGCGCGTGTAAGACGGCGAGAGACGGACATATCAAGGGTGCGTCTTCTTTGAAGACCAAAGGCGGAGACTCCTCTATGGAGGAAGGTTTTCTAAGGTCTACCTAATCAAAGGCCAGTAGACACGAGCTTTTTTCCCCCGCACTCAGAGACAAGTGTATAGCTTCCCCTGATTAATAGTTAATTCACAGCAGCTGAGACGGTTTACACGAACGAGGCGAGTTAGCGATCCTCTGAAATCTCACTTTTCTTGATTTCTTTTGACACTTGTTCTATTTTGTGCTTCGTTTACTATTTCTTTTTTTATTTATGGATTAATGTGCTTGTGTTATGGATTAATGTGTTTGTAAGAACGTTTATCGCACAGAAGTGATGTATGTGTATAGTTATATATATATGTGACGAACGCGAATGTTACAATGTGCGCGATCGCTATATGGATTAGTTTGCACACTTCGTTCGTGCATCTCTGCATGTTAATTCTAACGATTGTCAAAGTAAATGATAAAACGGACTTTACTTCATGAGCAAAACCAGATCCATAGCTACAACTGTGGACTAAAGTTGTGTATAACTTCAATCTTTTACAGAAACAAAAATGCGACGGTGTGAAGGCGCTCGTGTGTGTGTACGTGTGTGTAATTCTAATGGACGCAATGAAAATCACACTATCTAATCCTCACCGAATTCTCAGAAAGTATCTATGAATCTGAGAGAATGTCGTACTCTACTTTTTGGTTATTGTATAGTTTAGTCCTTGTTACTCCTCGAGGAGCATAGAGCATCGACAACACCTCGCCAGCGGACCTCCCTCAGTTGAGCCCACGTGGTTCCGACATCCTTCGTCTCGCTCTCTACTGTTCTTTTCCAAGTCTGCTTCGGTCTCCCAACTCTCCTCTTCCCCTGAGGGTTCCAGTCAAGTGCCTGCCTGGCAATGGTGTCAGCTGGTTTGCGTAGGGTGTGTCCTATCCAGCCCCATTTGTGCTTTGATGTCTTGGTTAGATGGCATTCTGGTTGGTTCTTTTCCACAGGTTGCTGTTAGAGATCTTTTCCCAGAATATGGCGTAGGCATCGGTTGGTCAAGGTCTGGAGCTTGTTGTTGATGGCACTTGTCGCTCTTCAGGATTCAGAACCATTCAGTAGGACAGCCTTCACATCGGTGTTGAAGATGCGGGTCTTACTGTGGAAGGATAATGCAGGGAATTCAAGATGGGGAGTAGGCTGTTGAATTATGCCTGGCCTTGTTGATGGGTCTTTGGTGTCCGCTCCCCATTCCTTGTCGACAATGCTTCTGTAATTGTGAAGCGGTCTGTTTCCAGGATGTTCTCTCCTTGAAGTTGGATTGGGAGTTCCTGCTTGTTGTTTATTCTCATCACTTCGGTCTTCTTTTTGTTGACCTTTAAGCCGGTATTCTCTGCTTTCTCAGTTTAGTTTCTACATGTTGTTGCCGATGAGGTAGAAGACTAATGACATCTGGAAAGTCCAGGTCCTCTAGCTGTTTGCTGAAGGTTCACTGAATACCGGTGTTGTTGTGTTCGGTTGTCTTGCGCATAACCCAGTCTATGACCATCAGGAAGATTGTTGGTGATAATATGCAACCCTGTCTTACGCCTGTCTTCATTACGAAAGGTGGTTATTGTATGCTGTTCCAGAAAATATTTATATTTTCTATGGTTCTACTGGCTGCTCCAAAAAAATCAAAAATACAGCTGTCTAATGCTCTAAAACGATGCCGCGCATCAAAAGATCGAAAGTTGGTAATAAAAAGTACAACTGGAAGAGCTGGTGTTAGATACCAAACCAGGTGCAGCAATATACAGCCAGCTAGGGGTAGGAAGTCAGCTCCTCTTCAGAAGGCTCGAAGAATGATTGACGTGAGGCTGAGAGCAAGATGCTGATGGGAAGACGGATACAGAATAGGAATGCGTGTCTACGATACTTGATTTTCGTGGGGAAAAAACCCGCATGCACCAGTGGCGTAGGAATCGGGGCAAGAGGAGCAGCCCCCTCCTTAATAAAGATTATTAGGGGCCAAAAATATATTTCCTCCTCCCCTCCAGCTCAATGCCTGTGATGTGATTCTTCACAAAATGCATAACAGTAGAAAAACCGAGGAGGAGAGAAAGAGAAATAAATCTTTATTTTTCGAGAGCAACAGAATAAGCAAAAGTTATCTAGCCCTTGATCTAAATAAAGGAAACAGAAACACTACTACAAAGATATTAATCAAGGACGATGGGGGCTATTTTTTGGCACACTGAACTTCAAACATTGAATGTGATTAATATGATTATAAAATTTATCTTACTTTGAATATCACATAATTACTTGTGATTGCGGTGGGTCATTCGTCAATGAGTTTTGTTTGTGTTGCTTTGTTGTTTAACACTGAAAGCAACATTTTCCCCGAAAGCTGAGCATCTTCCTACACCACTGCACACCTAACCAAGCATGTAACGATGAAACACAAGAGCTTAGGAGTGGGGGAGGGGCTTGAAATCAAACGATATACAAAGGCAGGCTGACATACTACAGGAAAGTCAGGACAGCTTTTGTCGCATGCTGAGTATGCCTTTTAGACAGTTATCTCTGTATACCCTGTATACTCAGCTATCTTTGTATACTCGGTATGGTGCAAACCGGGTGCACCAAGCCCGCAATGTCACGAATGTCCAAAACACGAGTCTCTCGCGCTGGCCGTCGTCTTGACAACGCAATTCATGTACATTCCTGATGTCAAGATTTTCTTGCCTTTTGTAGTGCACAGTAAAACCAAAAGTCTCGAAATCAGAGCGGAGAAGTATTTACCCACTGATACTGGCTTGTACTGTGCCAGCAGTCATTTGACAATTAAAAATTGCACTGATGTAGACCTTTAAATAACCTTTCCTGAAGTGTCATTGGATTAGTATCCTGAAAATCATTTCGCAGTTGCGCAGTGGTGTATGACAGGTGCCCCGTTTGTTACTACAGGATCATGTCCTGTCCTTACCCATCACGGGCGGGTGGCACTGTAGTCCTGTACATAGACTGTCGTCACAGTTTCTCTTCTTTCTGTTCCATCTGTCCTTCACCCACACACCTTGAAGTGCTAGAGCTCACTATTCACACTCATCAACCATCATCTTTCTGTGAGTTTAATTTTTGTCACCTCCACCCTCAACCCCACCTTCCCGACTGAGCATGAAACAAGCTGAAAGATGTACTTAGCGCCTTGAAATGTTTCAAGCAAAGGTCTCCAACTTAACTAAACTTTTTCCATCGTATCACACGAGGAAGTGCATAATGGTTTTCTTGTTCTATCTGTATTTATGGTTAATGCAATGCATCAAAGTGTCTGCTTGTCTATCTGTTCACATTTTTAAAAAAAAGTATTCCTTTGTCTATGTGGATAACACAACACACTAACAATGTCGTCTTAAACTAAATACTCACTCACTTTTTCTGGAACGATTCATATTTTTAAAACGTATGGTAAGGTCTTAAAACTGTTCAATATTTACGATAGACCCATCTTCTCTCTTTAAGCTTCACAAAAAAAAAAAATGGCTTAAAAGGGCAAACGAACATCCATCTAAAAGCGCAGCATGCAAGCCAGAATGCATTTTGGTGTTTATGACAAATAAAAACCAGACACTTCTTCATATGTCTGCCATCCGCGCGGAGACATTATAAACAAAGACAAAAGATAAAAACAGAAGTTCAAGAAGCCAAAGTAATACAGACGGAACTGTACTCACCACGCAGAGCATCTGCAAAACAAAGGCGCCGCCATGGTTTTGTATCTCTCCATTTCCTGCTGTAAACTGGCAGCGGGCGGTGGGCGCGACCTCACGAGACCAGACAGGGGTGGACGAGGTTCTCCGGGTGCAGACTTTCTTTCCTCATCGGTACCGCGCCGGCCAGCGATGCCTGCTGGGAAAGAAAATGGCGTTACATCTGAAACGTAGTTGATGTAATCCCTTGCGCAAAGCCGATCAATAAATCAGTAAACTGAAAATACGATGTTGAGGAAACAAGGCAATGCTCTCTTCTGTTTGTTTTTATCATTCATTGTTGTCCGCGGGTGTGAAATGGCAAAAATCCTGCTACACCTTTTTACAGGATCCAGCATGTCAATCATAACTTTGAACATTTCGTGTCTGCAAGTCTGCCATCCTGTCTGCCTACTATCCTGTTTGTCTACCAACCTGTCTGCCTACCGTCGACGTCTATGCCTGTCTGTCCACATCTTGGTATCTCTTCCTCCTTCCCCATTTTATTTTTAATGTTTTCTTCCCATATAAATTTATGTCTGCTTTTTTCACTCTAACATTTTCTGTTATTCCTTCCTTTCTTTCATAGAGATTTTAAAACCCGGCGATATCTGTGAGATGTGCCCCAAGCTATTAAAAAATATGGTCAACTGTAAAAAATACATATTGGTAAACAATACTGATTACAACAATAAAAAAACCAGAAAAGTCGTGCAAACACCAGAACAGTCGTGAATTCTCGTTCTGCTATACTTTCTTTTATAACCACTGATGTGAGAGAGGCTTGGCTGGGCATGGGGATCGGAAGACATCCTTTACCGTCCGATGTGAAAGAGAGGACTGCTTCATGCTTTTCGTGATACGCAAGCATCGCACTCTGAGAGACTTATACAAAGTCCTCATCACACTAAGACAAAGGTCCACATAGGCATAGTAGGGGCAAAGCCTACTAGTTTCACAGAAGCTGTACACAGAATTGACAGCAAAGTATTACCACCTTGCTTCGTTCACTGTCCAGAAACGGGCTTTTTTGCAAAATAA
Organism: Pomacea canaliculata; assembly: GCF_003073045.1. NCBI lineage: Eukaryota > Metazoa > Mollusca > Gastropoda > Architaenioglossa > Ampullariidae > Pomacea > Pomacea canaliculata. The sequence goes on along the minus strand of NC_037592.1, from coordinate 30,726,509 downwards.
ATAAATAAGTTAAGAAGCGAAACTGGTTTATCTTACGTAAACACATTTCTCTTGCGAGGGATGCGGTGTTCCGTGCGAAGCGACAGGAACTAGGGGACTAGTTCCCGGCGATCGCTGCGAGTTGTGTAAGTTGGTCTGTTTCCATAAATTATTCCTAGCTTGTGGCCATTACCTACATGCAATGTTTTCCAGCGTGGTGTCTTCAAAGGTTGATGAGTGCAGGCATCGTGATCGCTTCGCGCCTTAACAATATCCTACAATCATCGACCGGCATGACATTTCTTCCATAAAGTGGAGCCATCACAAATTCTTTCTGTTGCATTCTAATCTCTGGTTTTCACTGACTGGACCTAAGGTGAGAGAATTGAACCGTGTCTGCGTTAGCGCCGGAGACGTGTTCTAAATGTCGCGAGGCATTGTGTTGTGTCATCGTCTCACGGGAGTCTGGCGAGGGAGTTTAAGGGCGAGCTAACAGTACGAATGAGCATGCGCACAGCCCTAGTGACAGCAAGCGACCAACGCTTACATGTAAGACTAATATTTCATTTCCCACAGAGTTGACAGTTGCCTTGGAAACTCATGAGCTGCAGGCAGAAAGACACCTAGACTGAATATTTTGCGAAGGTCACATCGAAGAACAGCAGCAGGTTTACACATTCACACGTTCTCTAAAAAAATATTTGTTCGCCAAGTACTATCCCTGATTTACTATTCTGAACTCTCTGGCAATACTGTCATGCTAACAACCATCATGCAACGACTCCATTTTATAGTATCTCCATTCCTTCATACCTTCATCCATTGCTTTAAGTTCTGCTTTTGTACCTCATCTTTGTGTTGTTCAGTAATATGATATAGTAAGGTATTAAAGGACTAGAACACTGTAAAAAAAAAAACAACAATTTTAATGCTCGGGTACAGCTCCATGCAAGATACTATTTCCCCAAATCTGTTTTCTTGAGATACACACCTACAAACAACACCAGGCAGTGTTGTCTGTGTGTAATACACGAAGGTAAAAGTGCTGATCGATTTCTCTTCTTGTTCATCTTTTTTATAGGACGAGCCTGGATAGCAAGATCAAGTTAAACATTGTTTCCTGCTTTATTGAAAATAAAATTTAAAATTAAGACCAATACACATTCCTCCATGATGTAACGGGCAAGCTGTGTTTAATTAAAAGAAACTGTTTTTTAAAAGAAAAACTCATAACTGGGTTCATTCCATTGTTGTTTACATTTAAATAATGCATCTGAAGAGCATTGTGCTAACAGTAATTACTGTTTGTCAAAGACCTACATTAACGCAAAACATTTTTTTTTCAAATCTCTAGGTTGGACATAGGGCAAGGGTGGACGATCGTCTGCATGTCGGATATTCCTTGTAACTCAGAGCTCGTCTGTTCAGAACTCCATATTTTGTGGTATTTTATCGAGTTCTTAACCAACAGCTGATAAGGAAGGTATTAGATACCAGACGATTGAAGAAGTGTATAAATGATTCTTAAAAATCCTCTACTAATAAAAAAGTAAAATATGTAGATAAGGGAAAACCACTTTCATCATAATGTACATGGGATATCTCTTATTCCTGTTTGTGTGTGTGGACTGGCCAGGCTATGGTATGATCCCGGGGATGTCGTCCCTGGCTGTCTACTCCACAAGCTTCAGACAGTTCAAAATAATTTGATACATTGTCCTCCGTAAGCTCAAAGCTGACACACACCACTCCCACGTGATCTGCACCCAGAGCGAGTTCGGGCTCGCCTCGACTACAAAGTGGCCACCACAGTCTTCTATGATCTCTGTCTTTTCATGGTCTACCGATCTTTCATGGTCTATTGCTGTCTGAAATTGTGAGCCCTTACCAGCCAAGTCGGTCTCTCTGGTCATTCAGACCTCTATGTAGACCTCACATTCATACAAGAAAATCTGGAAGCTGCTTCTTTTTCCTTCTCTGGCTCCAGCGTCTGGAATGTTTTCCCCACATCGCTTCGAAGCTTTCATGGCTCCATTAGGTGGACTTCTCCTTTTGTTACTGTCTTCCCCTACTTACCTTTTTCTATCTTTCTCCTTGCTTTTTTCTTTGCAAATTCTGCTAATGTATTTGTTTCTCGTGCTGCTTGTTTGCTCAAGCGCATTGTGCTAGCTGCTAAGCAGGGAAATGTGTTATATAAGTGCATTTTAATATATATATAGGATGTAACTACTAAAAGTACATACATTGTGCCTTGTCCTTATCAATTGCTCTTACCGTTGTCTGGCGATTATCCCCAGGCCACACCCTGTTGCACAGTACGAGCAAACTCTGTCAGTAAACATACGTTTTTACGGGTACATTCTGCATTTCCTTTCCGTTCCCAGCCCTCGTTCATTTCCTGTCACTTAGGTGGCACGCGCTCTTGTATGCAATGGTAGAGGACGCCGGGTGGATGTCACAGCTGCAGTGCCAAAAAATGTTTAGTCTTCGTTGCAGAAAGGCAGCAGCAGCAAAATATTCAATGACCGCAAACAGCCAAAACAAAACTTTTCTCAACAAAACCAAAAAAAAAACAAAAAAAAAAAACAACAACAACAACAACAAACAAACAAACAAAAAACAACAAAAACAAAAAGAAAAAAATTAGTGACGAAATGACTGAAGCACAATCATAGTGAATGGAGATGGAGTTCTAAGATCTGGTCGACACAAGGGTTTCGGAAACTGATTTCACTTGCTACATTCTGGGATTGTGCTATGGGACAAGCGACATCCTCTCTTTTTATTATGCCTATCGATACAAATATTTATCTGAAGAGCAATATACAACAAAAGCTTTGGCTCTCGTTCCAGACTGGCTGACCTCGGGCAGAGTACATACTAAACCGTCAACTTGTCCTTCGATGTTCGCCTGTGTTATCCGGCACCGCCTAATAGCACTAACGACAGAGAACTACTTTGGCACTACCCTAGCAACATCATCAACTCTCTATTTCTCTAATTACCGCTCATGTTTGCCACTGGCCACAGCTCAACTTCTCAGAGATAAAGATGGACAGGACAGTCGCCCGCGGGTCTGGTCTCATTCTTAGACCCATAACTCATTTCAGGAAGGTAGATGACGGATACGAAATTGCCATCTGCAGTCCTCCTCCCTTTCTCACTAGTTTGGAAAGTGCGATTTCAGGCAGACTGAATTTAGACACTCAACAGCATGAAGTCGTCCATCATATAGTCAATCCCGAATGAGGCTCTAGTCTATTGATAAATGCCAGGAATAAGCTTTTTCTGTGCTCTCTGTAAATCATTCATCAATAACATCGATACATACATTTTTTAACTGTTCGTGATAGAGCAGGGCGTTCACCATGATGATATATGTCTGACAAGTTTTACCAAATTTGTGAACGAATACACTCTATTTGTAAACTATGTAATTGACAGCCGAATGTCGCATACTGGATCTGCTACATAAATAAAATCGATCGGTAAGTGGAGGAATGGTCGATAAGCCGACTGACCACTCTTTTCGCAAGGTAAGAAAGTATCGAACCCCAGAAAGTACGGGCAGGAATGACAAAATTCCTGTGATAAAAAACTTGAAAGAATGACAGTAACAAATGAAGTTCTAGTCTAGGACATGACGGGCACAACACTACACTTATATTTTTGGTCATTTAGGTTTTTTCCAGCACACCCTCTCCCACACTTCCTTTGCTGTGTATTAGAGTGTTTTACTTACACGCGCTGTCTTTTATTTTTGTTGCTGTATCCTAATGGTTTTCTTTTTCTAATATGTTGACTATGCCTACAATAAGCCCCCGTTTTTCTTCCGTGGATCACTGACTAGCGATCAGCGCCTTTTGTTCGTTTCGACAGGCTTGCGAAACATTTATTGACTTTAGTCACGTGACACATAGTACTTTGCTCTTCCCTCAACTGTTTATCTTTCCGTTCACCCCTTCGTCAGCAATCAGCAAGATGTAGTCCCTGACGAGTGGCATTGCTGTAGTCATTCCGCCGCTGAAATCCCTTTGCAGAAAAATTTCATTGTTTGTAACCTGTATCTAGACAGCTATGTTATGCCTGAGTATCTTTACCCTGGAACGGTTTGCCTTCTCCACCCCACCATCGTCATAAGAGTCGAATAAAAGCGTGGTATCCAAACCTTTCGCTGCTAAACTTATCTGTGGAGAGAGCGAGTGAGAGAGAGAGAGAAAAAAAAAGAAATAAAAACTGTTACTGAAAGTCGTCGTCGTGCTTAGACACCTACGTAACCTTGTTAAAAATACATACACCACATGAAGCTGACTGGAATCTGCTGTATCCCGATAAATATAGGGAAATCAATACGGGTGGCTCTTTATGTACGCTTCTATACCTACGCACAGAGCATGCACGCACTCAGGACCCTGCTAACAGTCTCTTCTCGCTGTTCCACCTTTCTCTCGTCTCTTCTCAAATCCTACCGAATGTTTGTCCGAGCTGAACACTTTAAACAGACTTGATGTAAACAATAGTGGTATCGCCAGAAACTGTTGCGTTTTCGGTTTATTGGCTTTTAGTAATGTAAAATGAAGATCGAGAAAAAAGAAAAAAGAAAAAAAAATGTAACTAAATAACAAAATTATTGCAAGTCTATTGTTGACTTTTCAGAATGTTATCGTGGTTCCGGATATTAAACTGTTAAATACTTCGCCGAGACCTAACAGCCAATAACTTTTCGAGAGGCTAATAGTTGGTTTGGGCAATAAAGCTGCAGTCCAGATACATATATGTCTGTGGTATTAATTTTATAAGGTGGAAATGATGAAATCTCGTGTTAGCAGAACAACTCTTGGAAAACTTCAAATATTACTAGTGATCTTAACGATTAAATAGGATAACTGCTTATCCCGTTCTCCTGTCCAGTTCACCATGCATAAAATGAAGACACAACTTGAGCTACTCTCTTCATATTCACTAGACTGTGTGACTGCCGTGGTTTGGTCTGTCTCCACCCAGGGCCGCCGAGAGCCAGCCCGGGCCCCGGGACAGACGACCTCTCCGGGCCCCTTGTACTTGTAATCGTAAATCTCACGACAGGCCCCAGTACCCCGAAATTGTATTCTACAGACTTGAAACTCAACTTCTGCATGTGTAATGCTTGGGTGTTCTGTCCTTAGACCTTTCTTTAAAAGAAAAAGAAAAGGAGAAGAAGAAAAAAAAATCCACTGACCATGGCCGGGCCCCCTTGACAGCCGCGGGCCCGGGTACACCAGACCCCTGTCCCCCCCTCTCGTCAGGCCTGTCTCCACCAATGATCTGCATAGTGAGATGAGTTGGAACAGCTCGTGCTGTGCTCAAACAAGCTAAAATTTCTAAAACTGGCCGTTGCGAATGCCCACGGGCTACACCTATTACTGCCCTTCAAAGAAGAGTTCGGGTTTTATAACGCCTGAGTACACTTCAATCGCCAGTGGAGTCCTCACAGGAATTTATTTGATCGATAAACCGACAGCAAAAACTGTCCGAGGAAAGACAGAAACACTGAACTTCTCATTCCTAACCCTTTTTTTTCTCTTCGGGGGCTAAATTGTTCTCACTGAAGATTCTAATATATGCTTCTTACTTCAACACAATCTGGGAGTGAGAACCCTTAAGAAAATTGTAAAACAGAGATTGTCACTATAAGGGTGCTGTTTGCCCGACACTCCTTTCAATTGACAAACGATGTTGGCGCCGTGTACTCAATAACAGAATGTCAGACATTCTCACAGAGAAACGAGGAATTTCAAGAAGCGGGAGACAAGAGAAACAAAGGCATGGGCGTGGAAGGTGGTGAGACGGGAAGAATGTTGTAATTTAACTTCGTAATAATTTTTTGTTAATGGCTTGGTTAACAGTGTTTCTTGAAGCCCTCGAAAGGCCTTCACGATTTTGGAATTTTGTTGAATACTTGAAAACCTACATTACCTAACAGAAAACAAGTAAAAAGCACATAAACACACCTCTGTGAATTACTTTAAAAACAATTAACAGTTCTGGCACAAAGTATGAGCAAAGCACGAGCATTTTCTTACCGTTACTCCACCATTTAGTGTCGTCTTCTCGCTGACACTTGTTGCAGACGATCGAAGGTTTGTCACACAGGCTACGAATATTTAGCAATTTCCACCACAGAAGTTCACGAATGTCACAAAATGTTCACGAAAGTCACAAAAGTATCGAGTACTGGGTCTCCAGGTTGAACAAGACAACTAAGTACAGCTTGTTCACTCATTACTAGCACCTCGACGATCGTATCCTGTCGTCTGCCATTTCAAGCTTGAAGTCACATGACTCGGTTCGGCTGATGCTGAGTTATCTCTCTTGACGCTACTGTCCTGAAAGGCGAACCACGCCCAGAAAGAGTTCTGTCTGCGGAAAAGTGGTAGGTGGAATATAAAGTGAAAAAAAAAAAACCAACAAAAAACAGAAAATCAGTTCCGTTCCTGTTAAATATCAAACGCAGAAGCTGACGGTGTTAGCGATCGGATAAAGTTCAGTTGTGGGGTTTGCTCCTAAACAGAAGTGTTTCCTACTCTGCTTCAGCTTCACAAAAGCGGGGATCTTATTTCATCTTTTTTCTGTTTGCTTCCCTCAGGTTCTTGCGATTGTTTAAACGAGATCAAGGAGAGAGTTCACAAAGAGGATTAGTTAGAAAGTTTACACAATTTCTACTGCCTTTCCTAAACGTAAAGATGTCTCTCCTGTTGGGCTGCCACTTTGAAGCTGCTTTATAAAATCTCATGAGACCGGAGGTTGGGGCCGAAAGAAAAATTAAGGACCAGCGGATGTGGAGGAGACCAGCATGTGTGTCACGCCTGTGCGTTGACGAGACACCTGAGGCTCATCTGCCACACAGGAACGACTGACAGTGTCATGTGCTGGCTGTATAGTGGTGCTCTTTGACCGGCAGGCTAGCAAATGTTTCTTTGCGATTTCTCCATTCGCTTCGACCTTTGTCAAGACCAATCAATGGATGAGACTGGCTGTTGCTATACGCTGGTACATTTTGCTGCCGCTGCTGCTTCTCTTGCATTATTGACAGACGATGAAAATGAGGATAGCGCCATAATCAGCAAGTTGGAAAAAAAAAAAAAAAGGGAAAAGAGAGAGGGGGGGAATATTGTTGGTGCCCGAAGAACAGATGTTGGCTGTATTTCTGCACTATTCTGAAGACTTTCAAGGAAAACTCGGCGATAGATTTACTTTAAAAAAAAAAAAAAAAGTCCTCGACCTACCTACCCGTTCGTCGAAACACAAGTCAAGCTCACCAATCTAATGTATGCCTACCTGCAACGATTCAAACGCTTTTTATCGGAATTGTTATTGTTTGCGAGTGACAGTGTTTTACATTCGCAACTTTTTGCGATAGCTTGCCATTCGACACTTAAGCCTTTTAAACAAACAAAAAGGGCTAACAAAATTCAAAGCCAGAATCCCACCCAAGGCAGTCAGCCGAACACACAAGCAAGTTACTGTTTTTTTCTGGTTTTCTTCTAGCGACAGGGAGTTACAATTGTTTTTCTTACCTCTGAATCAGCCTTATGACGAGGGCAGTCCTGTTCGTGCAATAGTAGGAAGCAGAATTATTGTTTTTTTCTGGTTTTCTTCTACCGACAGGGAGTTACCACAATTGTTTTTCTTACCTCTGAATCAGCCTTATGACGAGGGCAGTCCTGTTCGTGCAATAGTAGAAAGCAGAATCTGCTACAATGAAACAGCCGCAAACACACTCACCTGCTTGATGCACATCGAACGTCAGCATTGGCTCTGACCCCCAACCACCCGTCCCTCAAAAGCAATCCATCATTTTGTGACCAGGGTCTATCGATATCATCTCGGTCAAAAACGTGGGTTAGCATAAGAGCGCTCCAAGCATTCAGATAGGATTTGGTTCGAGTGTGCCAGATACAGAATGCAGTATGAAGTGGTTTTCTGGATGCCTTGCAGTTCTGTTTTCTTTTGTGCAAGGCTCGTAATTTTTTGTTCAGGCACAAACCCTTTAATCTAACTTATCAGCATTTTTATAAAATGCGACATAGGCCAAAATGACCCAACAATGCGAATTCCATTAGCTAACCATCCAAAACAGTTTTGACTGTCCATCAAAAATGGTTTCAGCGGGATACAGTTTCAGATAGGCATTTAATTTTGTCACATGCTAGTTCGACAACAAGGAGATTTGCACAAAGAAGACAGCACCTGAAATGTGCGGCCAGCTGGATTTCAAATGTCGACAATCACATAAACATTATTTCCACGTGTAAACTATTCGGATAATTTACAATTGTAATATTATTGTCTCTTTGGTACAAATCTAAGTACAAGCAAGTTCTTGTAACATTAAAATGTGTTCAAGTGTTTCCTCCAATGTAGTGTGCTTTTTTTTTTCAGAATCTCCCCCATCTGTTACCAATTAATGAGCAAGAAAAATAATTGGGAGTTAGCCCAAGCAAACACACAAGCTTCAAAAAAGTTTTTTATTTTAAAAGGCGATGACGCTGAAATATCACATCGGACAAACTAGATAGCTCGGACATCTAGTGAGAGATCATGATGGCTGTCACCCCGTTCTCGACTTATCAAGTGATGGCATCTTGAAGATGATGATAGCGAAGAAGACAATGAGAGATAACACACACACGTAAGCATAATAACTCTCACACACACACACATTTATACTAGTACCTCAATCTTCAACCATAACCGAGGGCGTTCTTAAGTCGTCACGTGACGACAATCAATGTCGCAAGAGCATGCTAGCGCCACTTGTCATCGTTACAAAAAGGTAACGACAAATCAATTTTTGCCCCATCAGATCAGGAATTAATTAACAACAATTGCAGAGCCCGAACCCAGGTTTTTCTACAGCCGCATATTTGTTAAAAAAACAATGGATCGCAAACCGCGTTTGATCGCTCAGCACGGTGGAACAGCATGGCCGCTTCCAAACAAAAACAGGTACAAATGTAAATATGTTTACACAGTTCACGTGTAACAATTAGTATTGATAAAAGCACTTATATAGCACATTTCTTTGCTAGGCAACGAGCTCAACGCGCTCTTCTAAAGAGAATGAGGATGTGACCATCTTGTGGAGTGAAAGGGTGATCGATGCTTGGAGTTGTCTGTTCAGCCTCGAGTGGATTTTTTCACGGTCCATATCCTAACGCCCTGACAGGTACAATCCAAGACACACTAAAACGAAAACCAGCGCAAGAATGTCATGTGAGCCAAAAATGTAGGGAGCAGTTCCCTCGAGCCAGTTGGTTGTGTATAAAGTCTGCTTTTCACTTAGAGCGCCAGAATGAACCTCTTGGCAACTCTCTTAGATGGCATGGTTGTAGCACAGACCAGAATAGTCGTTGAACAAATCAAAGAAAAAAATCGCAATGACCAAAAACTCATACTAAATATACCTCGTTCCTTCCTATAAAATTCGAAAACTTTCAGCCCTTTTGTAAATATATATATGAATATTAGGTATATAAGGGTTGTCGCATTTTCATCGAACGTACATCTTGCCTGAAAGTAATTAGGACAAGCTAATATTCATCAAAAAGCTTTTTCTGGCTTGGATGTTTGGCATCTGTTAATTTTTAATTTTCGTAATAATACGCCGTGCATATTTAGCAACAGGCAGGAAGACGAAAAATCGCCGAGGCTAAAAAAATGTCTCTGCCCAACAGCGACGTCCTTCGTGGCCTCCGCGAATTGTCATTCTCTGCCAAGCAGCAACTGCTCGGGATGCAAAGTTCATTTGCAGAGACACGCACAGCATCATCGCCGTAAACCTGACCTCATACAAATATGGCTTAAAATAAAATTGATCAATAAAATGGATTTGCCTTCTAGCTGCGGAAGTCTTAGTAAATCAATGTGGAAATGCTTCTCATAACTTTTAAAGTATATGAAATGCATATTTTCGTAAATTATACAAACAGCGCACCCGTGAATGTCTACCGTTGCCTTTTGAGATGATCTCACACACACACACACAGAACTGAAGGAAAACAGAAGTTACTGTTGCTTTGTCTTTTTTTAGTTTCATATGTTGTCTGTATGCCCTCAATTTAGACACCAACACAACTGAAAAACGGTCATGTGATGGACTGAGCATTTTATTGATGCCAAAAGTACTCCACGGTAATCATCATGAAGCTTATGCATGGTTGTATACAAATTCCACATTACCATGTCCTAAAAACCAGACGCCAGGGCGCCATTCACATAAAGGAGGTGAGGGAGGAAAAAAAATCAAAAGTCGAAGGCAAACTTGTTCACAGAAAATACAACTTTTTAATCCGTCTTCCGCCGGTTTCCCACTGGAAACATCGTTAGGCACTTTGCTGACGAGACTCAGTTCAAGCAAGACAGTGCTCCGAGCTCTAGCGATCTACAACCAGCAGCCATTGTGTCTAGTTAGGTTAGTATCTAGTTGGTTTAAGCCTTCGTTAAAACTTTTTCCCACTTCTGATTAACCTCCCTTTAAGTGGTCGTGCACATTTTAGAAATACTCCAGCAGTCCAGATTTTCAGTTATAAAGCGACATAGCATACGGAAAGCAGGCAAACAATGAATCATTCAAGCAGAAAATGAGACACTCTACTAGCAAGGATTGTGTTACAACATCATTTGCAAACAAATTTAAAAATCTGCATAAAGCAAAGAGCTGTCAGCAATATACATTTTAATATTAAGTGAACAAACATAAACAGAGTGTCTCCTGCACTATACTATGAACCAAGATGTCTCCAACTCTAAAAAAAAGAAATCTCATTTAAAACCTTTCAAAAGCCAACACTCTAAAATTTAAGTTTAAAAATCATTTTATTTCATATTGCCTGTTCCATAGTAAATGCACACAAGGAATCAATGTTGTATTAAAGTTGTATTGTAAAGCATTTCTTACTTTCATAATCAAAAGGCGCAAATCGCAAGCTTGCTCTTAATAAACTTTAAATATCATAAGCTAGTCGAAGTGCCTTGTTAATAGTTAGGAGGAAAAAAAAAAAAGAGAACCTTTGTTACCACAAAGTATTTTCACAACCAGGCTTCCTTTACCCAAGGGCAATAGCCAAAGACATGTCTAATTTACAGCAGTTGTGTCCCATGGCATAGTTAACGTTATTTTGTAAATGAATTTTAAATTGCCGTTTTGTTGGAAAAAGTACTTTCTGTCGCTCGTTTTTTACCCTGATTGCACTTGTTAAATAATGGCATTAAAAATATTTTTTGCAAGTTTTATGCTGAAATGCTGTACAGAGTTTCCTACAACATAAAAATGGATTTACTCTGGCTTTTAATACTTTTGTCTTCACATAAGAGACCAATGCTCTTTAAAACAAGGAAACAGGATTTCTGATATGCATTATGATATGGAGCCTCAAATAGAAATAATGAATGCAAAATATACACATAAAATCCCACGAAACTGTCATGATTATCAACTCTTTGAATTTTAAAACACAATTTTTGCTCACAAACTGTGCAACTGATGAGGAAACTGTTAATGTTGTCAACGAGCAAACTAAGCATGCGCTGTTTCTGCCTTAAGCAAACACTATAAAGTAATTGATTAATTTGTTCCATGTCTCAGAAAAATGTGAATAATCACCAAACTTGAGGCAAGCATGAAAGAATTAAAAATTGACTTTGTTTGACAACACACTCCACATTCTATACTTGTTAACTGAAACACCCATTACGACTATCCACAAAACCAGCCAACCAAAAAGCAACAGCTAGGGAGTGGTGACAGATCCAATTGGAATCAAATGTGGTCCTAGGTACAAAGAATACCTCTGATTTGTTTTCTTTTGAATGGTGGTGGGGTTGCACACAAGGCACTGTATAAGCTTAACTGTTACACTATCCGGTCTGTGCATTTCAAGCAACAGTTTTGGTCATGCAGCATGGTGATAATTGCCTCTACTTCAGTCAGCTTTGTGGCTCTTTTAAGGAACCTGTCACAGTAGCAGATATGGGAGTAATAGGGTTGTGCAGCAATGATTTAAGATATATCAGCCTTGTACATTAGTATTGAGCAGTCCACAAAAAAAGCATCATGATAAAATACATCAAAAACATCAGTTAAGGTACTGCTTGCAAAAAGTGCTAAGCCAGGAAGATATGAAACTGTTGTGGTTGGTAAGGTGCACACAAAGATGTCAACACACACAATGCAGCGAATGTGGGGCTCATACAACAAAGTACATAAATGGGCACAGTAGGAGATGACACTCAGAATAAACATAAATGAGTGCATCAAAACACTGATCAAGAACAAAGCAAGAATTAGCTCTTGTATTCATCATTAAAAATGCACTGTTAAAAAAAACACAAAAAAAAAACAAAACAACAAACAAACAAAATAACATAAACATGCAGTCAATGAATTATCAAAATTGTTTCCCAGATACTTGATATGTAATTCAGAAACATTTGCACATTGAGGCACGTACATAAGAACACTTGTTATCCCTAAAGCTTATTTACATCAAAAAAAGCATAGTTTTTGCACTCACTTCAAAAATGTTCTTGCTTTGACCCACTGTCAAATAGCAGGCTGTCAATATGCAAGATTTAATGATATAAAAAGAAGCAAGTTTTGTTGACATCTCTTTTGTTGCAAACATGCTTCTAGGGCTGTGTTACTTGCTTATAAGTGAAGTTATTTCAGAATAAATTTCTTTATTATCAATTTTCGTAGAAGCAGTTCTGTTTGTCTAATTTAAAAACAAAGAATCATGTGTCTGTAGTTCTATTACTTTAAAATGGGTTTAGGGTCTGTCCTTATAATATTTAAACATAATACTAATTTAGTATTGGGATGTGGTCTCACAAATGATAGCAAATAGAAGTTTCAGATTTATATATCAACCACCCTACGATTTACTCTAATACTGACACTAAGCACAAATTTCAGGTACTACATAAAAAAAAATAAACATGCTAAATCATAAATGGACAAACACTTGAAAAACTGAGTGGTAGAAAACAAGACAATGAACAATGAAAATTAAGCTACTAATTCAGTTGGCATTAAACGTGAAATGTATGCACATCTGTACATTTCTTATAAGCACCAAGCATCAGTGTTACGACAAAATGTACAGCATTGAGTAATGCCAAATTTATACTAAGACCATGTTCACGGCACCAACATGCGCATATGCATGAAAGTGTATGCACACACACAAATGCAGCACAAATTTTAGGACAATTATTTCAAAGGCCTGTACATATACACAATACACAATATGTCACAAAACCTCAATTTCATCCACACTTGAATGGATTTAGAGTGCAACTTACAGGTGTTAGAACACAAAATTTAAGCTTTGAGTGTTACTGACAGCAAGTGCTGAAAATCTATGATAAACAGATTTTATTTTAATAGCTTCTGCATTGTGAGGAAAAAGCCCCAAAACACCAACAAAGTCCAGAAAAAATGCAAATCAAAAACTCTTACAATTCTGACAAGAACAAAACCAAAAAGGCAACCTTTTATCCAGGTCCTACATTAATGCCATATTTAATTACCATAAACTTCATTTCTCTTGAAAAATCAAAAATGCAGAAAAAAAAGAAGATGCAGACTTTGTAGTAACCTGTCAAGTGGTTTGCATGTTTATAGCATATCTTTTATCTTTTTGCAACCCATTTAATACAAACCTATTATCATCAAATTGTTGCATCATGAGAATGAGCTGTTTAGAAAGATACTGTCGTCAAAGTGATGATACTATTTTCTTTTGAAGTTTTGGGTCTTTTAATGCTTGCTTTATCTTCCACATAGAATTTGTCCATTGCTTAAATGTGTCAGCATGCACAATAAGCTACCTCTCAGCTGCATTGACTTAAAAAAAAAAAAAAAAAGCCTCATTGCCCATTGCTGCTCATTCGTGCTCATTACAGCTGTTGAAAAAGCCAATGTTCTTAGATTTACTTTCCTCCTTATCAAGTAATTCATGTTGGATGTAGTTGTACAGACATCAACTTATCAAGCCCACATAAAACTGCACTTTCTCACACTCTTTTGTTGTTTACAGGGTTGATGGTCATATATGCTTAAACCTGAATGAAGCTTGTAATTAAATCAAACTGATTAATTTTTATGATGCTGTAGACACCTCAGGACTCTTGCATGGCAAATATGCTACCACAAAAATAAGTTATAAATGACTGACAATATGCAAGGAAAACAATGAACATTTAAGTGGCAGGCAAAATCAAAGGATGACACCTTTTCATTACAATAGCATGATAACATGAAATGTTAAACCGAACTATATGTTTGACTCATTTATGACTGGTTAGGGTGATGTGTGCCCAAGCACATACTCATGCAATGCAATGTGTTAAAAAGACTTGCATGTTATTAACAACTCAAGCAATATCCAATATTTGTTATCAAACATTGCCTACAATTTTTGAAATGACAAAAGCTTTAATGGAAAAAATGTTCTTATATATAATGAATGTTTTAAAGGAAATAAAAAAAATAAAAGAATGACAGATGCAAGAGACAAACAGGCTTCACATCACAAACAAAATTTTTCAATGGTCAAAAACATGTGAAAATAAAGACCACAAAAATCACTGAAATGTAAAATAAGAAGAAATATGAGATGAACAGAGGCACGAGAGTTGGCACACAATTTTTCCTTGGTGATATTTTAAGTTATGAAAATACTTTTTGACATTTGGAAAAGTTATCCTTCTAAAAGCTCTCACTAGAACCAATGAGTAACCATTTTCTAGTAAGTACTGAGTTTTAAAAATTCCATAAAACTAAACATTTCACAAATCCCTTGCTTTCAGTCTCAAAAGTTAATCCAAATGAAAGAGAAATAAAATCTGAGATCATAAAATGCAGTTTCTCCAAGTTGCAAAAAAAGAAGAAAAAAAAAATCTTAACATAAAATGTTACATAGTTCAGAGTGTTAAAAGTTCTACAGCTTTTTGGCTAATGCAGTGTTAAATAACCTTACATTTAATTCCATGAAGATCTGAGAGATTTGTTCTTTGCAGTAATTTGCAAGCATCTGACTTTTTAATCCTCTTCTTTATTCAGTCTTTCATGTTCAGGACTTTCTGCTGGCTTCTCTTTGTCACCTTCTGCCAACGTAGTTGTTGGATCTACATAGACACCTGCATTTCCGGTCGAAGACATCTGAATTTTGGTCTTTTTCTCATAGTCAGCAGCACGTCTCCTGTTTTTTAAAAAAAGTGAAGTATAGAAAAGATTGAAGCAAACTTAGGAAATGCAGGAGTAATAAATGCCACATGAAAAATTTTGTCCAAAGACAGAAAAACAAAATCTTAGTAGATTTTTATAGAGCCGTTTCAACTTTAAAATATATGTGAAAATATATATTAATGTGCTGTACAGAAAAAAGTATTAAAATAACAAGAGGTAAACACATACACACAAACTGAAACACAAAAAGTAGACAGCAACAAAGCATCAAAAGGAGCAAGATCCTGCAGTCAAGACAAAGTGGAGAATGATTACTTTGCACAATTCAATAAAAGTATCGTTTCGATTAAGCTTCCAGGGGCAACATACTTGGGGATTTGATCATACCTTGTGCACATTTAACTGCATTTTGCTTACCTGCGAATGCGGTAGAAGACAAATGCAGCTATGGCACCTACAACAATGATGACCAGAATAGCAATAATGACTGGTACAGCAACTGAAACAACAAAATGGCATGTTAATCTTTGTAGCACCTTGAATAAGCAGCATACATAATGTGCTGTTGAGAAACAAAATCTTTACATCATGTAAGTTTACTGGAAGAAGGCAGTTTTATACAAAGAGAGCAAACTAAAAATTCACAACAAAATGTATGCTGGGTGTGCAATCAAATTTATTTTCTTTAAGCCAGTTTTTAACAAATCCAATGCGTGATGCAAAAAAATCAGTTAATTTTGCTGCAAGCATTCTCCTTTACAGTATCAGGTCAGCACTCCAAAATGTCTGCTTCAAAAAAGTCTTTCAAACCATGCTGTCTCCTGAAATCATCAAATACCTTCATCTTTCATTGTTCCTCTCTTATTCGCGTACCAGTTCATTTTCAAAATTGACAGTCACACACAGTTATGGATATGTTACGTATATATAAATAAACAATTATGTTTTAAATTAATTCAAGAGATTAGGTTGCGCTTATTGTTAATGTTTGTACTTTTACAGCTTTAAACTGAATGGAAATACCGCGATCTTTAACTTATCATTTTTGGAATGCAAAATGATAGATCTCAAATGCTGTGGCAACCTGACTGACAGAATGTCTAATTTAACAGCATTAAGACATCACCGTGAAAATGCTGTTAAATCTGGTTGATTTCTGCTTCAATCTTCACTACTGTAATTTGGTTGCATATAAAAATGTCTAAACTGTTGCAAATATAATTTTAATTTAAACCTTTGGCTCCAATTCACCACTGCACTACCAGCAAAGTTTTTATTAATTAAATTCCCATCATAGAATTTAGAGTACTTTTTGTAGACAGAACGTTTATTATATGGACGCGACTTTGATTGATAAAAACTAAGCTGCTTTAATATTATGAACAAAACACAAAATAGTTGCTCGAGTAGTTTTAATTTCCACTAATGTGATGATTTAACTAAAGCATATAAGTGAAAATTTACACCAAAATCTATACACAGACTTATAAATAATGGACCTCATTTTGGGATATCTAAAAGCATAAATAATTTCTGATGCTTTTTAGCTCATGCTGACTATACAAAGTAACACAGTATAGGATTGGTTATACTTAGTGTAATTTCTGAGCAGTCTCCTAATAAACTTGTACCCCTAAATAAGAGTTTGAGCCATATATATGTGTGTAAATACGGTATACTATATAGTACCGTATAGTAAATGTTAATGACAATAATATAAATAATATAGATACTAAAAAAATAAAGAATATGCTAAGTACCAGGCTCTTGCTCCTTCAGGTCTTAGTATCTCTCCATTCACACTTGACCTTCTCTTTGAGATAATGGCAGTCGCTTTGGCCAGTGTGATGCTTATAATATGGTCCTTCCGTTTAAAAATTGTTCACATTTTAGGCATACTACGACTGTACTCAAACTCCGCCAAGGACGGTCCCAAGCCCGGCTGAAAAAGGAGGAGGGTTGGGCGTGGGGCTAGCACCCCCACCCCGTCAAACAAACCCTTGCTACAAAAACATTGTAAACAGTAAAACAATTGCCAACAGTCCTGGAAGAGGAAGGGCCTTCATCTAGAAGGAATATGGAAAGCGAGGAAGGCCGAGAAACACCTGGAGACGGGACCTCGCCGCCAAACACCAAGCACACCGGACTCGGATGGGGGCAACTGGTGACGGTAGCCCAGGACAGGAGGCGTTGAGGACTGTCGTCGATGGCCTATGCACCAGGAGGGGCGAAGGGCCTAACTAACGACTGTACTCGCAGGCAATGCCCACTACTCTAACACCAATCTCATGCTTTATAAATCTCATTTCTGTTCCCCCGGAGATCATACACTTCTTTTCAACACAATCTTTGCGGGCCTGGCAATATTAGCAAGTAGGCAAGAATTGCCAAGTGCTTTACGCTATGACATATAAATGACACGAGCTTGTTTATTGAATTTCTACTCGTAAGATTAAAATTCCCATGGATTTTTGGCTCGTATCTCGATGTACTCAAATATTGCTTCACTTGTATGTAGAGGTCTTACTGTATCTCCAAAGAATTAAATTAAAGAATAAGACAAATGACGGATGTTGCACCCTTTACAATGCTTTCAGCGGTTTACAGCTTTCCCTGGCATTACACACATTCTTCATGTTCAAGCATTTGACACCCAAGGCTGGTCTCTAATAATTTTGGAAAATGCTATGCGACACACCTCACAAATAATAAAAGCAGCATGTTTATATTGTGTGTTTTGGCTACCTTAATTTACTACAGCTGCAGTTTAACAACATTCAATAACAGAAAGCCAGTTTCCATTATGAATTCCTCTTGCATGTACAAGTTATCTTGAGCAAATGTGATTTCAAAAATTTTATAAGCTGCTAACACACAAAAACAATACTGTTTAAGTAAGGTCAAAGACATAAAGGAGGAAAAACTTTTAAGTGACATTAAGATGTGTGGTGACAGCTGAAAATCAATATCTGCTCTAGGAACAGAAACAAGCCTTACTAAAGGCTGCTGTTAAATATACACTGTACCTGAGCCTCCATTGTCTCCTTTGAAGGGTTCTGTGGTGTTTGAGCTTACTATTGTAGTATTGCTGGTTGATGGTGATGGCGTTGGTACACCACCTGTGCAAGAACGCAGAAATCCTCAACTTTAAAACAGTAAAATGTATCACATAATATCTCTGGTAAGACAGAGATCTTTGTTTAAGAATGTAACAGAAAACATTTTTAAAAATAAATAAACATTCGATAGATTAGTAAACATTTTCTTGGGTTTATTTATCAAAAACCAGCTCAAAGCATATTGTGAGTTGTATAATTTTGCTTCTGCAAATGCCATTTTATTTTCCTGTAATGTTTCGTACTTTACTTTTATTTCAAGTAAACTACCAGGCGGTAGCGAAGTTTCGCTTCATGCGCATGCGCAGACTATACCCATATGTTTAGATACGCCCGGAGGTTTCGATTCACTACACCTGAATCTCACAAATTATAAAGGCAGCATGATGTTCATATTGTGTGTTTTGGCTACCCTAATTTACTGCAGCTGCAGGTTAACAACATTCAATAACAGAAAGCTAGTTTCTATCTTCAATATCTCCTGCATATAAATTATCTTGTGCAAATGAGCTTTCAAACACTTTTTAAGCTAACGAATACAAACAATACTGTTTAAATAAGGTCAAAGAAATTAAGTAAGAAAACCTTTTATGCGACATTAAGCTGTGTAAAAACACCTGAAAATCAAGTGACCAAAAAAGTGAAAAATGCAAACCTTTTATACGCCGAAAATTTTTTATTAATTTAGACATAGTCTGCGCATCCAGAAAGAATGTTATTGCTCTTGCACTATTATTAATCTTTAGTATTAAATTCATGAGAAGTCAACCAGGCACAAATGGCTTTGGTCTAGAGGAACAGGTCATTAAGTCACCAACCTGTTCCTATCACCACAGCACTGTGTTAGAGATACAATTATCACTCATAGATAAACACTTAGCAGTGAGTGAAACCAACACGGTTAAGTGCATGATTAAAGGGAATAAGAGGCCAAACACATGCCAGAAATGAAGTTAGTGAAGTCTAATACACTAGTAAATACAATACTGACAGGTTTACAAAAACAGTTTTAAATAGGCTATAAAAGATAGCAAAAAGTATGGAACAGGGCTCGCCGCAAATGCATTCAAATTTAGAACCCATAAAATATATGAACTTTTCACGTCATTAGATCAATCAAAATTTACAAATGCCAGCTGCACACATCCCAAACAAAATCATCATAGGGAATAACAGTAAAACTCTTAAGACTTTACTGTTTGTATAGAACCGAAAATGTTTTTACTAACATATTTCTCTATATAAACATCATCTCTATTATGATTACCTTCCCAACACTACTTATGACTTGATCGTTTATGCTCTATTATGACTTTCCTTTTGCAAAAGTTGTATGTTGAAAAATATGTTTTAAAATACACTGGTTCTGACCAACTGCTTACCCTATGTTATGATTTTCTCCACAAATTATGTGAAATAAATATATTTTGAAAGGATATTGCATGCATGTAAATATTTGGATAATATAAAAGAGGCATTATTCCTTGGGAATTCATGTAGCCTGGGCCTAATCGAGTTGACTTACATTGTCTTATGTAGTACGTATGGTCGATTTGACCCATGCGGAAGGTTGAAGAAGCCAGACGAAAAGGTTTTAGGTCAAAATGACAGGCCCTCTGTCATGGTCGTCTTTTATCAAATACACATTAGTCGATTGTGCTTCATCAACTATCTTTTGGCGGTCATATATATAAAAATAAAACTGACCAACCTTTTGTGCTTTATTGTGACTTTTTGCAGAAATCACATTCCAAAATATAAACAGTGGATTTTAAGAAAGCTTCTTCTCTTATCAAAGTACATACATATGTATTAAGTTCTCTTACCTAGAAAGTGAGTTCCTCTATAAATCTTTAGACAAGCCTTAAAATAGCAGACCAAGTGAAAGAGAAAACAAAACAGCAGGACATGGCTTCTAAGAGCACTATTTCAATAAATGAACTTGATTTTATAGTTGTCATAGTTCAAGGAATGAAAGCAGATTAACTGATCTCTCTACAGCCCATAATTTGGAAGAGATTAGCAAGTCTTAATGAGGTTTTACTGTATACATGATACATAATATTAATTCAGCGGCACAGTTAAAAATAAATTAATGACATATCAGAAATACTTGGAAAAAAAAAAAAAAAAACCTTTAGGCATACCCATTCTCTCATTTTCAACTTCTGGAAAGGTTACATCCGTATTGTCTGAAACAATGCAAATCACTTTCCACTAAACTTTCTCTGCCTGAGTAAATACTTTTTAGCAGTATTTATATCATGCTTTATTTAAAATATAGATTTACTTAAATGTCTGTTTTTAGTGAGTTTTACTTTGTGACATTTTGTCTTTACCAGGTAAAAACACACACGGATTGATCTAGATTCTAATACAACATTATTAATCCCTAAGGGCAAATCAAGATAGTGCTTGCACTAGCAATAAAATATAAATTTAAATGATATCAAAGAGATAATATAAATGTACATGTTGAAATAGTCTCTCTTACACATACATTCTCACTCCAACACACACATTCCCAACAACAGCAGGTACAGTTGGTGACCCCAGGCCACTTCAGGCTAGGACAAGATCATGCCAGTAGAGTTTATCAAGTGAATGGCACCTGGAATGAATGAGCTGTGGAGACAATTGGTTCATCCTACAGGCATCAGGTGCCTGCAGCCAGACTGCAAGAGTGTTTTTAGGCACTAAAAGCGTACTACTTAAGAGTGTGAGTATGCGCTTTACAAAGTTTGTATTATTATTAGATGTACACTACAGGTATTTCTGCGATATCTGAGGACCTCTACTTCCCAACGGTGGCAAAAAGTTAAAAATCTTATTAACTTTCAAAATTATCCGCCAAGGGTAACCATTTAAAAGTGATATGACACGGACACTTAATAGGGAAATAATTTTAAACCCAAGCCATGCTGCATCTGTGCACTATGACAAAGCAAGTCTGGACACAGGTTTAAGTGCCTCTGCTTTGTTTTGGAGCACTGATAAAATATTGCTATCAAACATGAGTGATCTACACTGACGATGTGTAGCTGGTTTCAGATTAATCAGACTATAAATATTAGACAAGCTGTTCCAGGGACTGGTGTAAATTACCCTGGAGCTGTAGCTCTTCTTTTCCTTTAGCTTACTTGTGCATGTATGTGCACACACAAATTTTCAAGATTTCTCTGTTTCTGGTAGCTCAAAATGAGTAACTTTAAACTTGAGTAAGCAGTCCTAAACCTTGACACAGACAGGGCTGGTGATGACTCACACTTCCTCAAATGATTAGGGTAGGTCCAATAGATAAGTGATAGGCCAGTGTTAAACTCTAGCTTATTATGGTTAAAATGAAGAACAAGTGCCTGCATTTAGACATTCCTCTTCTATTTATAAAGAGACGTCATCAAGGTGGACAAATTTTCCAACCAACCAATTTAGCAAACCTTTACATCATCTCTTGGGAATAGAACTTCAGAAGAGGAAGCTGCAGAAAACTTATTAATTCCTTCAAAGAGTACTTTTGAGCTCTATATGCTTTGCTGAAAATTTCAGATTGAGAAATGTTTTAAAATGAGTCATCTTAGTGCCCCCACCCCCACTCCCCTTTTCTTATTCAGACAGTGTAGCCTACCCTTTAACTTGGATTCAGAGAACACGTTAATTAACTGCCCAAAGCCCCTGTTATTTTGTTTCCATTTTGAGCCCAGTGATTCAGAATTACATCTGCATCAATGATAGCAACTCACAGTACAACTACTTGAGGCAGAGGATTACCCTAACCCTGAGAAAAATGCAACCCATGATAAAGCAGGAGAGGGAAGTCAATTTTTTTATACATATTTTCAAGTCTATGCAGCAGCATTAACCCACAGTTTCGAATTCTGTCCATTATGATCTCTGATGATCATAACCATTTAAAGTTCAGCAGTCACCTACATTTAGCATAACCATTTTATAAAGAGCTACTCTACTTGCAGTTTACACCATGCATTTTCTGCAACATATGTTATGCTAGTGCAATGGAAATTTTTCTCTTTTTTTTTAGTCTGAGCTGTGATGTTGACATTGCACCAGTCAACATAGTTGTGATTATAGCCAACTGACTATTCTGCCTTCTTATCCTCTGCAGATTTATGACATTCCCCATCATTACAGTTTGTTCTCCGATTCCTCTTTTGTGTTTGCTGCGTTTAGTATAACTTGTCTGCATAATTTGTTTCTCCTACTGTCCTTTGTACTTTGTCCATGTCTCCTACTTGACATAAGCATTGACAGCACACTCCTTAATGAGCAAAATTATGCACTTTATAAATCACATGTTTATTAGTAATACTGTTGCACATTTCTATTTCAAAAACTGTTGGGATTACACTGATTTATAGTGTAAGCATATCACTTTAATCTGCAAAGGTTGTTATGACATTTCTTAACATCTTTGGAAAAAAAGTAGATTGGCTATTACTTTCTTAACAATAAGCAGTCTTAACATTGCTGCTGTTTAAAAAATATACTGCAGCTATTTATAAATGCGAAGAGTGAAAAGATAAAATAAAAAAAAAAATCGGCCCACATTTTCTTCTCATTTTAATTAACCAGTATCTAGAAACAATGCTAAAAAGTATGCGTTTAACGAATGAGTTGACACTGCATATATAGGACTCGCACATGGTTCTTCTACGAGTCGCAGTCATGTTTTCATACCCCTGCCACATGACTGGAACTCTCAACTATTTAAATCTTGAAAAACACAAACAGATATACACACATCAATTCTTACCATTTTCTTCTCTTCGAAATCTTTCTTGTTTCTTGATGGCACTGCATTCAATTTGAACGACATAAGCCGACAAAAGAATGGCGACAAACACAAAAATCGAAACCGCCAAATTTTTCTTTTCCATTTTCTTGTTAAGCAGTCTTCTTTGCGAGTTAACAGAATATGACAATAAAACCTTTGTTCTTAATTGTAATTTATCTTACTTGTCTGATATTTAAAGAAAATCTGACAATGTGATTTACCAAAACACGCGTGTACTGCGCAAAAGGGAAGACGCCGATATAAACAAAGAACCGAAGCGCGAATTTTCCCTTTGTCGTATGCGGCCTTTCGGGAATTATGAATGTGTAATACTTCTCAGTTTAATTTATTATGAAATGTAACTAATACTGAAATAATAATTTATTTTTATATATAACTAATAAAAAGCATCTATTATAATAATATATTAGAAATCGCAAATAGGTGAGGTCATAGGCTTAAAATAGAACCAGCCTCGCTTGCCACGGATTTCCCAGGAAGACTACTCAGAACAGGCGTGGATAATTAGAAACCTAACTAGAAATACCTATGCAATTTTACTGTATTTTATGATGAAGAGGAAGCAAACTTCGGAAATATGATTTAGAAAATTGTAATACAAATTTTGTAAGTGAACAGGTTACGGCGTCTGCCAAACTGAACATTTCATAAATTGAAACAGATCGACGGATTAGCGTTTTAAAATACAGTGATACCTCGGTTCTCGAACGCCTTGACTTTCGACCAAATCGGTATTCGACCAGGAAATTCGAGAAAATTTTGTCTTGGAATCCGAACAAATATTTGGAACTCGAACATCCGAACGTCCGAGATGAGCCGAGTTGAGCCGAATGGCGTTCATTCGGCCAGCGCGCCTTGCTTGCGTCATCAGTGTGAGTGCAGAGGAGAAAAAAACAGCAAACAATTGACAAATTCTTCCGTAAAGAAATCAGACAAGCAACTGCAGAGCAAGATTCTGATTCTCCTCAGCAAAAGATACAGAGAACAGAAACACCCGAAGAGCAGTTACCCTCTGTTTTTATTGAAGAGGACTCCCCTTCAAAACAATAACCATCCCTGCGTTTGGTACAGGTACAGTAAATGAAACACAATTTACTGTACTGTACTGTACAGTACATTTTATTTTTTGTTTTTGTTTTAATAAATACACTTTTATTTCTTATTTCTTGTTGAGACTCATGTTTTTCTACATATTGTATACAAATCAGGCCAGTAAATAGGCATTTTCTGGGGCTTGGAACGAATTAATCCAGTTTCCATTATTTCCTATGGTTTCATTGCTTCGGTTCTCGAACAATTTGGTTCTCGACCGTCCTCCCGGATTATGTTCGAGTGTATTACTCTTTGCACAATCAGCGATCTCTGACCGTGTCTGTACTACTGACCAATGATTTATCATATGTTCCCCACCTTGATCTTCGATCTTCATGTAGGTTCTCGGATCCACTCAAACATTTCGAAAATACCTTTGAGAGAAGACCAGTGCATGATAGGCAGTGAATGTTTCGTCCTTGCCGGTGCCATCCACCGGCACAGGAATAAAATACCTGGACCCAACGATTTGTGCTGAGTTGTCGAGGGATTGGCTGGCTGTTCAACCCGCCCCCACCTCCTATGTTACATCATCTTTCTCAACATCCTGATTAATAATTTAAACATGGATATATATATATTGTGCTTTGAAATAGAGTTGGGATAAGCACAGATGCGGTTCGGATACTGGAGAAGGCAACATCAAAGCCTGAATAGGTCAAACTGGTACATGGGGTGAAAGTCACATGCATACATAGTTCTCCGAAAAGACAGATAAGACTTGTCAGTACAGATTACAGATGATACATGGATGATACTATCCAGATGTGTCCGCGATAGCTTTCTCAGGGGACACAATTACACGAACATTTGGAGTAGGCAAGAGTTGTCTCTCGTGGGCTGTGGCGAGGAGATTCAGAATATACAACTACGGTGTGGTTTATTGGCGTGATTCCGTGAACATAATGTTGATTGTCACAGTATTCATCAAGATAAAGAATAAACTTTCTGATTAAAAACAAATTAGCAAGAAATATTATAAAGATAGGTTGATTTTTTTTTAAATAGCTGTGCAACACAAAGCTGACTTCCAATTAAACAGTGATATACATTTAGTCTATAATTCGAACTACGGCCATAATTGTGAGTCTGTTTTCTTTAGATACTGCTGATGCGTGTATAATATTTGTAAAAAATACTGATAACTATACAAATAAGAGCACTGTTGAAGGCAGCACGTAGTTAAAAAGCAAATGATCGACAGGCCTCTTTTCCCCGTCCCACCCATACTAGTTTAGTAGGTTATATGTGTTGATTTGCTTCGGAATAAAACATTGTAATCTACAATACAATTCATATTAAAAGTTGAGTAGCTAATTATAGATTTGCGAGTAACTGCTAAATAAAGAATTTATCGGGGCTACTCACGAATGTATTCACACAAATAGGCAACAGTGAGGGAGGAAGGAACTGACAAGGCATCTAAGAGAAAAGTGCCGTGAAACATCCACCCGACACATCCACACCCTTAGCAGAGTTAGCTACAAATGGTGGTGTATAAGTGAAGAGGACCCTTCCCTTTCTCCAGCCAAAGTTACTGAACTCCGCCACTGGGGATTCAGTGAGTCGGCTTGACAATTATATCCACCCGGCCTGAATTCAAGTCGACGCACCATTTACATCGCCGTGTGCGTGACTGTTTACGACTGCAGAACTATCTGGATAGGAGACGCCTAGAATTATGGGCAGGACCGCGAACAGGTGTTCTGTATTAATTATCCACACGAAATTCCCCCGACAATGCCTGTAATCAATGCTCAGATGTATCTCCTTCCCAAACAGCTTGTGGTAACGGCATTCTTCTCTTTGATATTATATTCCGAAGACGACTGTATTAACATATTAGTCCTCCACATGCATTATTCCTGTTTTATAATCTTGACTGAAGCCCGGGGTTTTCCCACTGTCTTCACTTTTTTTAAAGGTCTTAGTTGATTCCAATAGAAAGTACGAAATAAAACACATAAAGGTCTGAGTCCTGCAATTTAAAACCTGTCGTGAAACTGTCTTTTGGAGACAAACCACGAGGCACTGAGAGAGCTATCGTACAGCCAATTAGGTATATTCACAAGTGAGAAATCAGTTCTTATCCGCAGTAAATACATTTCTACACGTTGGTTTTGAACTTAAGATAACTGTCCACCACTGAATAAAAGTGTAAGATCGACAAGACATTGTCAAGAAAAGACACAGATGAGATATGCATCGTAAATGGTCTTCCGCAGACAAGCCACAAATTCTGTCTAGCGTGCCCTGTGGACACATCACGGTTTTGCAGCTGCATCAGCCATCGCATGTTTTGTTTAGATAACTCGAGAAAGTAAGCATTTAAGCACATTTTTTGTAGAGGTCTAGGAATAATAAGTATTTGACAACAACACTCCATTGGCATTTTATAATTACACAGGTTTCTATTTGGGGTGTGCGCTGACCTATCGCGATAGGTATCTAGAAGCAGAACAGTGGCAGCTTCACTTCCAGTCGACAATGATGGATCGAGCATACGTTCGAAGAGAACAGAATGGAGCATCTTTTCCACAAAAAAGCAAAGAGGAAAATTAGAAAGTCGAAAAAAGAAAAAAAACAAAAACAAAACAAAACCGAGAATTTCATGTAGCAGTGAATCAGAATCACAAACCGTTATTGTCATACTGCTTGTATTAGTTGAGAATGAGCACCAAGGTGCATGGATACTGTTACTACTTTGAGAAAAGAGACGCAAAGACGTTACCAGAGTACTAAATTTTTCATTCATATTATATAAATAAAGGTAGATGAGTATCAATCAGTTCAATTACGCAGTTTGACTTCCTAGCCACAAACTGAAAAGATCTCGGTAAATCACGCACGCACGCGGAGGGAATTAAAGGACACTCAAATCTTGCAAAATTCGTCCCATGCCCCAGCTCTAATCACAGGTGTGTGTAATCAGTTCGTGCTGCTAATCCAGAAAGTGCTTATGAGTGCTTATGCCGAATTTCTCAAGCACCGTCTCCGCTTCTCCCGGAGATCTTTCCCGATCGACATCAGTCAAGCATGCCGCCAGATAAGCTTTCTTCAAAGGGAAGACGTTAAAAAAGAAAAAAAGAAAAAAAGTTACAGATAAAAAGAGAGCGACTCCCGTTTCCGTTACAGCGTGCAGCCACAAAGCGACACAAAGGCTGGCCGAGACGTAAGAGAAGTGCAGCTGCTTTAAGGTGGGGAAAAAAATGTCCCTTGCGGGATCCCAATGGGAATTAAAGCCCCTCTATCTTCTAGGTCTTCATAGCTTCTTAAGCTTGTCACATAACATTCCATAAGTTGCTGCCTTTAAAAGCAGCCAAAGACTTATTCAGTGGAGAGAAGGTGTGAGCCAAGCAGACTTAAAAAAAGAGAGAACAACAGAGTGTGTGTCAACCAAAAAAAAAAAGACAAAAAAAGAATAAAAGTGGAAAAAGAAAGTATAGCAGGACGCGTGAGATTCATGTGAAGATTTATGGCGTCCCAGCAGCAGGGTCAGCTCGAGACAGCGGGAGACTGGCTTGTACAATATCTGACAAACTTTTCAGCGCATGTAAAGCGACTTGGAAAGGATCATCCGGCATGACTTTGACTGATATTCTAGCAGCCAAAATTGAAAGAAGCAAAAACTAATTAAAAGCTAAATGCACGTAGACCTAATCTGATAATCCTCTGGTAATTTATGAAAAAAAGATAGGAATATCGTTCACAAATAAGTCACCCTGACCGTGAACGGTAATGTATGCACGCACCCACCGACATAAGTACACAGCCATATAGACATGGACACACGCACACATATGTAGGCACTAACATAAGCACACTAACAGAGATATAGATACACGTACACCATGGAGACGCTGACATACTCGTACAGACATGGGTACATGCCTATCCGTTCAAGCACAGAGCAACAAAGATAAATAATATTTCTAAAGGAATTATATGATTTAGGTCACGTGACCCAACAAGTCCCAGCGTTGTTATAAGAGACAGCATACCTTTTGCTTCCATACAGTTAAAGTTAAGATAAAGGTCTTCACATAGCTTTTGTTTAGGGGTGAAATGTTAAAGACACTATTTATCTCGAGGGAAGAATTTTTTTTATGAAGGCAGTGCTTAT
Organism: Pomacea canaliculata; assembly: GCF_003073045.1. Classification (NCBI taxonomy): domain Eukaryota; kingdom Metazoa; phylum Mollusca; class Gastropoda; order Architaenioglossa; family Ampullariidae; genus Pomacea; species Pomacea canaliculata. The sequence goes on along the minus strand of NC_037592.1, from coordinate 30,698,154 downwards.
TTTCACGCCCTGTCGTTGTTTTCATCTTTTCCCACCCATGGAGTCAGGTGTCCATTTCCGAACTAGGGGAAGTTTGCTGCGTCATATGGGTATCGAATCGAAGCGACTCTGGGTTAGGAGACCAGTGTTCTAACCACTGGGCTATCCGCTTCCCCCCTTGCATGCATGAGCAACGGCTGATGGAATCCTAGCCGCGCGCACACGCACACAAACAGATGCGCACATTATCTATCGCCAAGTGCTTGACTTCTTTGACATGTCCGAAATAGTGACGGGGGATGTATATATCTGTTAGACATACGTTCATTCGGAACATGCGCATTTCTATGCGATAACATCTGCTGGCTGGTTTGAATTTCTCAGTTACTTCTGCAGTTACTGTTCTCCCTCATGTCCGCCCCCACACACAATAAACAAACAAGCAAATAGAGAAAGGAAGCCATGTTGAAGTCACGTGAATGAAGAAGAACGTGCACCTTGTGTAGAAGTCGTGGGCGAAGAAGTAGCGGCAGTGTCCCAGCATGACGCGGCTGAATATAACTGTGGATATCGCATGTGACTTCTGCCTAAGCATGCGATCACTTCCCCAATCCAGGTGGGAAAGGTAAGCTTGCACCCTCCTCCACACCCCAGTTGTCTTCTGCAACACGCGACTGCTACTTGACTGACTAGGTATTCACACGACGAAAGCAAACTGGGAGACAGGAGAGATTAATGTTTTCCCTGCCGACGGCGACGAAAGAATTAAAAATCCTAAAGCTCTTAAAAATGTACATACAAATCTCAAAAACTCGGTTAAATGTCAAATGATTTAGCCCCAGGGCGTACAACAGTCACGGAAGGCCCTACAGACTTGACACATACACTTCAAGGTACAGACATGTGCGGGATCCCCAAAGCGGCGATTTGGTTTCACAGCCAAAACAATTTTTTTGTTTGCAACATGTCATTTTGTGTCTGCAATGTGGCGATTAGAAGTGTATGCTGTCAACAAACGTGCTTTGAGTTCTGTTAGCGAAACTTTACTGTGACATGCCTTACATTTTCTGTTTGCCCCTAAAACAGGCTTCAGTGTGCCTTGCTGGAGGTTGATGTTGCAGAGGTGGCGTAGTAATACTTTTGTTTCAGGTCCTTAAATTACAACCTAAAGACGAATGACGCACTTCGTTAATGTCATCAGATAACGGTTAGCGCTCCTTTAGCGCTCGTGCGTTTGTATTTATGTGTGTGCCTGCGCGCGCGAGGGCGTGTATATGTGTTTACGAACACGCGAACGACAGAGTGGTGGATGTAGTCTAGGGATAAAACTGAGAAGTGTTCTTTCTTTTTTCTTAAAGACTTTAATTAGGATGTCATTTGCAATGATCAGCAACCCAGATTCATAGAACAGGAATTAGTGTAAGCAAACCAGCAACATGAAGAAACAGCCTACTGCTGATGTAAGAAAAATGGAGGTATGATTGGGTAGACGCTGCAGAAAACCTAAAGAAAGTTCGAGAAGAAATATCTGAGGCATTGCAGTGGCAAAGGACTAATGATCCGAAGAATGAGTAGGTGGAGAAAAACAGCAATTATAAGGAAACAAACAAATGAATGGGCGAATAAATGAAAGACCAAGATTAAAGAACGATAAGAATCTTTTAAAAAACATCTACAAGTGCAATAATATGAAAGTATTTAAAAAATAAATTGTCCTATTTAGCATGAAACTGCATAGCAATGTTATAATTGCTGATGTGTGACTTTTCTTTGATAATCTTCAAAGCTACCTCCACACACCGCATCCCAGGGTGCAAAATGTAAGATGCATTCAGAACTTCGGTTTGCTTTCACTCTGCTCTCGTCGAGCTCGAGAGGCAATAACACGCATCAGTAGTTCTCAACGTGTTAACCACAGTTGTCTTTCCACGTCTACAGAAACTGCGTGAATGTAAGTACTTATTATTAGCAACCCCTTTTCTCCCTGCTCACTTATCTCAAAAATTCTTACAAGCAAATCACAATATTTTTCTTCAGAGAAAAAATGTTCGCATACTTTTTTTTATTCTTGTTTAGAAACTAGCAATATGCTGTGTGATTAAAAAACGAGCCGTGCTGGCCTCTTCAGATCTTGGTTAATTACCTACAGGGACAGCAAAAGGGCTGGCCTAGGAAACTCGCTTTTAAACTGGAATAAACTAGGAGCAATCTCACGGCTGATAATCACATTGAATAGGAGTTTAACGAAAGAAATAAAATAAAGGAATCAATTTTATAATAATGCGACCAAGCTGATGTGGTGAGTATTATCACAGAGGTATAGCTGACGAATAGACTAGATAGGAGGAGACAGGGATGATGTTAAACTGGAAGTTTGTATGTAGGAGATGTAGAAGTAAACACGGATGTTTACTGAAATAAGGATGGTGCGCAAAACACTCTTCACATGTACGTGTAACTGGACGTTTCACACAAGTAAACTCTGTGAAAACTCAAATCACCATTCAGCAAGAAGGATGGGAACTGTACATGCAGGCTAGCGGAGCTGAGCAGGTGTCAATGAAGGAGCTTCGCCGAGCGTGGGAACCTACCGTTATTTACCAGTAATGTGGCCTCTGCCTTTAGGATGTAGTCAGCCATGACGTTCTCAGTGTGGGTCCTAAGGTAATCTGACGCCAGGAATTAAGAGTGTCGGAAAAAGGAAAAAAAATCCCATGTATTAAAAAAAACCCCTCTAACTTCGATGTCAAGCGAGTGAGGGAGAGAAAACAAGCCAAACCTGACGCTGGAAGTAATCATTGGGCAACTCGACCACATCATCCTCTAGCCTCACGATGGGAGGTGGTGAGAATCTCGGTGTTCATGGCGTACACGAGTTGACTGCCATCATCAACAAATTTCGCCTTTGCTACCACGCTGCTGCGATTCCGAATACAATGATTGATGCTGACTGCCGTGAACAGCACGTGCTGCGGGTCGTTCCTCTCTTGCAGCTGCAGCCGTTGGCAGCACACCATTCACATCAAACTCAAACCCTCGTCAATTTATAATAAGCCACAACTGATGTACAGGAACTTCGTGTAGCATATCATATTTCTTGGAAAGTAAAAAACTTTAAAGATAGTTCATAAAGGAGTGCTCCTATGCTGTTGAAAAAAACGTTCGCGACTGAAAGAGAGAGAGGAAGGGAGGGAACTAATAGACGGGGGAAAGGGGAATAAATGTTTGTCACGAGATTTCCCTATCTATCATTTTGTCAAGACCCCGTTGTTTGTTCCGCTGATCCTGTTCAGGACATTTGTAACTCTTCGCAACAAAGCGTGTCGTGTGTTAAAAAGGTGTAATTATAGCTATCGCAAACAGTAATGTAACGGAAAACAGTTTCAAAAATAAAGTACACACGACCTTAGATCCCATAATTTGAATTTATCCAGCTTCAGTAAGCTACTAGTATATTGGCCGTTTATTTGTTTTGAGTATCTGGATCTGCTGACAACGAGGACAGAAGAATGTGACAATGTCTTTCTTAGTTTGGTGTGACATTCTCTGCACGTGGCACGTGTTTACTGGAGGCTGCTTTGTCGTGAGGGTCAACAAAACAGAGCAGCACGCAGTGGACACCAAAACAAATAAAAACCGACAATAATCAACGGACAACTCCAAAAGAAAGGAAAGTCAGCCTCACGCCGGTTAGGTGAACACAAACACTATTTTATCTTAAACATTTGCACAAACTTTTAATCCTGAACGCTTTTTTTTTATTCTTATTATTTATTGAGGGTCGTGGGTGGGGGAACTTTTCTCAGGTGATTGCCCTGTCTGTAAAAGTGTGTGGTTCTTTCCGTGGAACCAATAAGCGGGTAGCTTTTGCAGTCACCCCTACTTTCTTTTTGGCCACCCCAGGAGATGTTAGTTAACAAAATAGCTCAGTGGTACAGATGGCGTGATCCTCACGAGCAAATGCTGATGCAATCCACGCAGGTTTGAAGGAAACACCAACTACTTACTACCCGGCAGTAATATTGGCCATGTTTGGAGGTTAATGAAGTAGACATTATCGTGTGTTGATCGCATTTAGAGGGAAATGAAGTACGTCACGCGTGTACTGACCATGCGTGGAAGGTAATGAATTATACTGATCTCTTTCATTGGCCATGTCTGGAAGGTGATGGAGTGTAATCATACTGACCGTGTCTAGAAGATAATCTCAGACAACTTGCTGAGATACGACGCCTGGATACTTCGTCAAGATTTCAGCTACCCTTACGATGCTGGCGCTACCCAGTTTGCTTTTTGTTTGGGGAGATAACTTCAGTGACTGCAGTCGGCCTTGTCAATGTATTCAGTGCACCATTCATAAGCAGTCTCAGTGTGCACTCGCTCTTCTTATCGTTTTATTTTTTTGAATGGTTTGAAGGAAAACAGAAGACACTTTTGAAAGCAGTGGTCATAAAACTGGAGACACTAGCGAAGAGGAAGGGGAGAGGTGACAGGAAGATGGGGGTACCTCTGAGGGTGGCAAAATGCAGGAAGGGCTGGGTGGAGGTGGGGAGAGTCGAGGACACGACGAGGGGTGGGAAAGTAGGTAGAAAAACATGGTGGTTCAGGTTGGGTGGGAGAAGAGCTACTATGTCAGCAGCAGTAATTACGTGCCCCGGGATGCCTTTACAGGGTAGATAAAGGGGTGTCTATTCCGGTGAAGTGCATAATTCAGGCTTTGTTGAATTTCTAGCCTGGAAACTTGTGTCCTTCCCTCTCGCGGCTGGTTGCTCCGGAAACAAGCGACAGACTAGTCGATTCTTTGTGCATGCTTGCGTGTGTACCTGTGCATGCATGCATGTGTGTGTGTTTCTGTATGTTTGATTGTGTTTACTTCTACGTCTTCCAGCATACATGGATATGCCAGCTTGTATACCTGCATGCTTGACTTCTCATTTATGTCTGTGTATGATCAAGAGCTAGGGCATGAAGCATGGCCTGATTATCTGACGGTCATGACAAACTACCCACCCCACCCCAAGCCCCCGACACGCAGCTCCGAAGCTGTTCTTGTAGCATAAGTATTAAACACAAGCTGCATCTATTGCATGAAAGACTCCACACACATAGCCATAGTAAATTGTTATCACGAAAATATACATAAATAAATAAGAAATAGTACATAATTAATGCTAAGGTAATAATGAAACTCAAAGACATGTATAACAATAATCTAAATAAAAATATCAAAAAGAGTAATTAAAAACAATAGAGAGAGGTGGAAATAACTTAAGGTATGTACAAACAAAGAGCAGGATTAGTTGTTGCATCCTTGGCTAAGATTATGCACGGCCTGTGCAGACTCTGTTTCCACATGTCGTTCCCTAGACACGGTGAACCACTTGCATTAACTGACCCTTTGGCCAAGAGGAGTTCTGTCAACGCGCTGGCATTTCCAGACACAGATAGCGACACAGATGACAGGAGAGAACAAGAGAAAGAAAGTCAACTACTAGTATTGTGCTGCTGTAGGCAAATGATTGAAATTAACTGAGGAGCTTGCTACAATAACAATGTATTAGGGACAATGGTCCGGCTCTCTCTTTTTTATTTCCCTTGTATCTCTTTTCCTTTTCTATGTCGTGTTATCGAGACTCGCAAATACCGAGGTGCAGACTGGGGTGGGGAGGCAAATGCTCTTATTTTCCTTCCTTCGTTTTGAAGGAGACATTGCCCCCTTCTTGTGGAAACCCTCCCCTACCATCTTCCTCCCCGCTTCCGTGTTACAGGGGGTGTATCCGTTCCTCCCACCACCACCACACTGAAGGAGAGCTTTTTTCCACTAACGGTTCTCAGGCTAAATGTCCGGAGACCTGTGGGTGAGTGTGCTGGGTGGATGAGTGAGCGCCGTCGGGTGAACAAGGTGTCGCCTGGGGTCACATGCAGGGGAAGAACGGGTATCTCCGCTCCGCCAAGGCAAAGGCGGGAAGAGGAGGGCTAAGGTAGAGGAAGAAAGACGACCTAGATGAGACTGAGGGTGGGTGGAAGCTTTCATTGTTATTTGTGTGTGTAGGAGGAGGGAGGGGAGACACGATGAGTTAAGGTGTGTTGGTGGTTGTCTGTATATGTGTTTGAGTAGGCTGCTTTCATCGAGAAAAAGACGGTTATCTGTGGCATGTGAGGTGTGCTATGTCTAGACTGCTTGTGAAGGTGTGGGAATAGTTGTAAACTGGTTAAAATATCTGTCAGTATGGCTCTGTCTTTGCTGGTGAAATGGGCAGTCTAAGAAGTATGCGCATTGCATGCCGGGTAGATTTTTGCAGCGATTTGTTGGACTGCGTGGGATTTGCGTTCTGTTGAGTGGATGGCGGTGGATGTGAATTTGTTGTGTGTGATGGGAGTTGTTGGTTACAAAGTTTCTTTGATCACAACCTATGAGGTGCTACCCGTGTTAGTGAGAAAGGAAGGAGAATTTTTTTGTCCTGTGTCTCCTCTGCGCAGCAGCTTGTCTGCCTGCTCTTTGCTGTTTATGCACACGTGACGAGGAATCCATGCAAGGTCTGAAAGAAGCAGTTGAATTTGCTTTTATTGGGTGTCGGAGTGTAGGTCTGCATGAGTTTTGATATTTCTCATTTGAAATTTCTACAGTTTAGGGAATCAAATCTGTCTCTCTCTCTCTTTCTGTTTATGAATGCGCACGTGCCTGTGTGTATTAGGACAACTGAGTTCTAATGGGATAGTTCAGCGTGAATGGGTGATATTTGTTTTGATGGTTGAGGGATTTTTTATTTTCAGATAGAAATTTATAGGGAACTATTATTTGTTTGGAGATAACTAAAACCGACACTACGTGCAAGACTCATGTGTATTGTCCTGCCCGTTTTGGAGCAGCTGTCCGTGTTAGGACTTTCATGCCAGAAGGCAAAATCGTCAGGGTATTGGATTTGCATGTGCGCGCACAAGCAGACAAATGAGAGATAGAGAGAAAGGCAAATATGATAATCATTTTTTTTTTTTTTTGAAGTTGGTTTGGGATCAGGTATTATGACCTCATTTTTCTAGGGAGCCAGGTTTTAGGTTAATTTGTTTTGCTTCGGTTTTCGGGGGGAGAGGGATGAAAGCGCTGCTTATATATCTCTCTCTCTCCCCTAACCTTCTATGGAATCAGGGAGCCATACCTAAAAGCTGGTCAACTAAGGATAAATCTCGAACAAGCACGCCTTCGGGTTTGGGCTCCAGCGCTTTGACCAAAAGGCTATCCGCTTCTCCGAGAGAAAGACAAAGAGAAAAGCAGTTTTTTGCACTTTCTTTTTTTAGATGTTTGATGACACGCTGTCAGTACCTGGATAAGGTGTGCTGCGCCACAAAGGTGTCGCTAGAGAGGAGGCATCCCGCGGAGGTAGAGGCGTCTTCAATGGCTTCCACGCCGTCACCAGCGGAGGCCGAGGTTCGCGCGCCGACAGAGCGGCGGTGAAAAGGGAGAACTAGACTCGTCTAGGGTTGCGCAATGATCCTCAAAAGAAAATAGTCCGGTCGAGAAAGAAAAGTAGCGGTATCTGCGTCCCGTTACCTGGACAGGAAGAGTTCAACACACCAGAGGGGCGCGTGCTCGTCACAAGACCAACGCCACAGGTACAATGGATAATACGCCCTTCCATCCCAACCTTCCCCGTTTTCTTGCCTAGCAGTGCCCGTGAAGGTGCTTTTCTGACTTCGATAGCAACCTTTACTTACTGTTGACTTAGTAGTTTCCTCGTGCACCTTTGAAAGCTCATTCAGTTTTATTTGCATTATCCTTCTGCGGTATGCTAAGCGGCGACGGCGCTGCTTTTCTCGTCTGTCATCGTTTAGATAACAATGGGGAGGAATAATTGGGTCGTCAGTATATGTACTTTCTTGTGGAGTCTATGGAATAATGGCTGAAGCTTAGCAGTCAGACAAGGGGCTATAGGCAACTCATCTGAACTCTAAAGCTGTGTAGCTGGTTTTTTTTTATTTAAAAACTCTCATCAAAACAGCTGACGTGTATATCCTGAACATTTTCTTTATTCAGTAGATACTTTAGCGACTTTTTTTAAACTGTTTCCATGATTCCTAATGTTGTGGCGATCATTTTTACGATGTGGATTTGTTTGGTTTGGTTTTATTTTGCCCTGCGGCGACCTGTTTTGACACAGCGACGGTGCACATCCGTTGGCGCGTGTCGCCGACTGCAGCGGGTAGCTGCAAGGGTCCGGGTGGCTGTGAACTGTGGCGCTGCAACCTCTAGCGACAGACGCTACCGTCGTTCACCTGCTGCATTACAGAGACTGGCGGCCCTTGTGCTGCTTCAGTGGGCATTTCTGCCCCTCAAGACAGTCTCTTAGTCTCTATTCCACTCTGCTGCAGTGCACCCAGTGTGTGATGAGGTGTGTTGTGACACTAATTTGCACTGCAGTATGCTAAAAAATAATAATTCTAATCAAATATGTTTTACCTGTATCAAAAATAACCTAGTCAACCTCGTTTAATCTTTTTTTTTTTTTTAATGAAGGATTCTCCCCCTCCTACCCTTCCCCAACACCACAAACAAACCGTCTATGGATTTTTGATTTGAGAGAGACTGGGCACATGTTTACATCAGCAAAGAATTCTGGCGAAGAAAAAAGGCAGGAAATAACAAGACTGCACTACATCCATGCATTTGTGAAAACTTACCCTCACACATTCACACCAGATACCAGACAAAGCGGTCTGCTTTCATTGAGCCTTATATGTTAGAAACATGAGTAAAAAAATAAGCGAATATAAAGTTACTATTACATTCACTCAGAGGACAGGTGCAATTTAAACGCAGATGCTCGTGTTACTTTTTAAGAGTTTCGATGACCAGTCCCGCGACCTTTATACGAGCTTACACACTTAAATGCTTTTACAGTTCACTCCTGCCATTTGAAAACTATCATGAAAAAAATATCTTCCACATGAGCGATGCTGCAAAATTTTACAGGTTTTTTTTTTTCAACAGTTTATGTGCACTGTTTTGTTGTGGCTTCGCATTTAGTTCCCCTATCCACCTCATCCACCCCATGGCACCACCCCTTGTCATGCAGTGAAACAGTAGCGCACGGGGTAGGCGCCCAGAACGAGGCAGAGCCGCGAACTTTGTGAATGGAAGTAACGGTGTTTGGGTGGGAACGCGGGGTAGATAGATGCAGAGCTCCGCGCTTGCCTCCTTTAATGTCGGGTGCTTACAGTTGCCATCAGTGGGACGGGTGGGCGGGTTTACCGGGTACCGATGTCTGTCACCCGCATTTTTCCCAACCATACATACTCAGCGCAGAGGAAAAGTGTTTAACGGGTGACCAGCCTAACCGCAAGGCATTGCCTGCTCACCTAGCCGCCGAACCTCGGGTGTGCATGGCTGTAGATCCGTTTGAAGGGCCAAATACTTTCTCCATCATGCGTGACTTCACAACAAACTGCACGCGAAGAGTCGAGTGTCCTGTAAGTTGCAGGAGAGTGCATTGACTGATCGTCTCTTCAGTTACTAGTCGCGAAGTGGGAACAGTTTGTAACACTTACTTACCTGTACTTACTCTTTTACCTGTACAGAAGAGTTTCTTTCTTTTTGTCGCCAAGATAATTACAGTGCAAAGACGAAGGAACTTTTACAAATATTAAGACCCTTCCTGAACTAGTTACTCTCAATGCTGAAGCAGATGCTCGTGCAAACATGATGAAGCAGCATCGTCAGCTTTATAGGCTGTGTCATTAGTATAATTTTTTTCCTGGCATTCGGGTAAAAAAAAAAAAAAAAAATGCCGAGAAGTCTGTTGGTCCGGCGAAACAGCCAGAAGAGAAAGCTCAAACAGGACGGTGATAAAAACAATCCAGTAAGCTCCAAAACATTTCGAAGAGATGATAACAACTGCCAGATCCCGATTTTTGATGAGGTGGACGACGATGGGTGGGAACAGCGATCTTATGAGAAGCACCATCATCTGAGTGTCTGTTTTGCAGGTGATGAAACAGCTGCACACTGCTCACCAAGGACATCGGAAAAGAATTACCAACATAAAAAAGAGATCACTGACAATGAGATGCGGCCTGGTAGCGGGATGTGCAAGGTTTTACTCACACGAAAATACAATGATGTCGAGGTGCCCAACGATGTCGTATCTGCTTCCGGGAGTCACGGCAGTTGTGGTGAAGACTCAGGACACAAACGATGTGGACATCACAACGAGGACAACTCAGCCACTGTTTGCTTTTCTCATTCCATGAGAAAGGTTTCAGGACCTCTCGTGAAAGGGAAACCAGATGACGAAAGACATGGCACGACTTCGAGCCCTCGAGAGGCCACGAATGGGCCAACAGCCCGCTGCATCCTGGACGCTGCAGCAGCCGTCTGCTGCCAGTCTGACGTCACTGCGCCTCTCATTCCTGCTTGCGGTGCCGGCTCGCCGAGTCTGCGATGGGACAACTACCCGAACACCTGTGTGAGGCCGGGGATCAGCCGTGCAGGTGAGTTTCTGCGTCTGCGTTTTTATTCTATTGCGTGCAGGAATGTTCGTGTCAAATGTAAACAAAGTAAACATGAAAACCATGAGATAATTCTTTACTGTAGTTCTCAGCATAGAAGTGCACAAAAATTCCAAATGGTTCGTGTTTTTGTATTTTGAAAGGACTAGCCCCTCCTACTCCGTTCCATACATCAGTCACCGCGCTTAATCCCTAAGGAGTGAAACATTTTCAACCAGCTGAAATATTTTGCTCGCAGTGATAATCTCGTGTCTCATACTCGACATATTTCATAGCTAAATGACACCAGAGATATTTCCAGAGTATTTTAATTTTAAATGTAAGTTTTTTAAGCGCAGGTGTACTAAACGTCTTTCGTAGCAACATTCCCTTTACCTACCGCCTGAAAAGCTTTTCTTCTGACAATACTTCACCTTGAAAAGAGAGAAGGGGAAAAATGCAGTTTATTTTAGTATCTTCCGTCATCTGGGCAAGCCTTCACGTCTGAACACGCAAATAAGAGAGGCTGGTGGTGGTGGTAGTGGTGGTGGTGGTGGTGGGGGATATTGTTTGTATACAACATACCGATGTAGTAGGGGAGTGAATCTGGCGGTGATGACATACCCATTAGTCATGTAGTTTACTAATGAGACATGAACCTGACCCCGCTGTGAATAACTCAACCCTTTCTTCGAAACTGAATTCGAAGACGTATGTCGTCCCTCGTGACCACTCTTCTGTTCTCGCTTTTTGTTTGTTTGTTTGTTTGTTTTGTTTTGTTTTGGTTTTTTTTTTTGTTTTTTGTTTTTGTTGCTTTCGCTGGAAACAACAATAATGCTGCAGTATCAGAATCGTTTCATTGCCGTTAGGCTGCGGGAATGTTCAGCTTTGATTGTCCTTTGTTGTGATGCACGCTAGTCTGGCTGGCAACTGTTTCATTTGTTAGATGCCTATAGAAAGGGAAGACATTTGTTTCATTTGTGGTCAAGGAAATGAGTTCTTGAGTGCGAGAAGAAGCTTAGACTAGCAGAAAAGAATAATATCACAGAAGATAAATTACTATTGTCTGTTTTGTTTTTTGTTTGTTTGCTTGTTTGTTTGTTGTTGTTGTTGTTTTTTGCAAGAGAACCAAAACAACAATCAACAACAATCTCTTCCTCTTTCTCTCTATCTCGAGTTATTAGGAGATTTTTTTTTCTATGGCACACCTGTACTTGAATCGTCTCTGATCGACGGGGTGAAGAAGATAGCCTTGTTGTTATAGGCTGGAGAGGCTCTATGGTTTGAAACCCGTGTGGCGCTGAATAATTTCCCTTTACAGATGTTGAATGGATATCTAACTCCGAAAAAGGGATGAGAAAGGAAATGTAGAGCTGGATAGATAGATGTCTTTACATTACTATGTGACCAGCTCACAGCTGCAAGTATTGCTCAAGTTAGTCTTTAGTTACTTTATGTATTCCATTATGTAATTTTTTAAAATGTTCGGATAGCTGATTTTCAGACATCTTGTAGTTCGCAGGCCAATGTTGCTATTTTTAATCTTATTATTTGGAGTTATATTCGCTGTGCGGACGTCATCCTAATAAACACAGCTGTGACAGTAATCCTGCTTTTACAAACATATCTTATGAGGCTTGCATAAAGTGAACATAAATGTGTCCGAACAGTGGTACATGTATTGTTTTCTCAGGGAAATGTTTGCATGGCAGCATGAAGAACTCTGATCTCTTTTTGACTCGCTGTTCTTATTCTAAAAATAGAAAATGTGCTATACAATGGTTGCTGTTATTGTTGTTGTTCTTATTATTATTATTGTCGTTGTTGTTGTTGTCCTCTCACTCTTTCATTCATTCCAGCTTTTCTTTCTTTTTCTTCAACTTGGTAAATTCCACTAGAGTGAATTCATTCACTTGCTCATGTGTGACTTATTTTTGTCGCTTTAGTTTTTTTATTTAGCATTGATAAAGATGTTTGAGGCAAGGGACATAAACAGGAAGACGAACGGAAAGACGAATGAAAGACAGGAATGCGAGGAATGTCTTCTTGAGCTTTATGTACTTCCGGTAGGGGAATCTCCCCACCATTTCACAATCCCACTCAAGTTCGCTTGTTTTCCCTTTTCGATTTAAAGCCAAACCCGAGAGCATAATTTTGAAATGCCAAGATTTTCTTTATTTACGTTATAATTCTCATATCTAAGCAAGTATATCAGGCCGTAAAACATCGTCATTACTTTTGTTTACACTTGTTAAGACTTCAGACCTTTCCTACGTCACAGAAGTTGGTTGTTGTTATGGTAACGCCTCGTTTTAAATGCGCTCGAAGCTGTAGCAACGGCTGCGTCCTCCAGCGGAAGTTAGAATTTGTCTGCTTTACCTTCCCAGAAAACAAATTAAAAATAACCAGGAATTTATTACCTGTTAGTAACTACGAGGTTAATTTTGTGTTCACTCGAGTTAGCTTTTAACCCGTCACTTACAGTTCTATTTGTGTGCATGGCTTGTCAGTCTAATGAAGTGTGGTACCTGGACAGGAACCTCACACCTGTCCATGAGACTGACGCATCGGCCGCTCCTGTCCCGCGCTTGTTTGCCTCGTGAGCACTGACCCGCGAGGGACAAGACAACACGCAGTTCAGGGGTCAGCGTGCACCTGTCCTTGCTCCACTCCTTTGCCGTTGTCGCGAGACCGAATGTGTGTGTGTGCAAAAAAGAGAAAGAAAAAAAATCGCGAACCAGAACAAAGCATCAAGGATAGAGAAAGAGAGATAAACTGGCTGGGGTGGGAAAGAGAAGCAAGGGTGAGGGGGGTAGAGAAGAAAAGGGAGAAGCAAATGGTCTGAATAAAGTCCAGAGGAAGGGCGCTGAAGCTTTGAAAGACTGATGGATCTTCACCTGTCGGGTGCCCACCTGTCTTCCGGTGGCGACACAACCCTACCCTTCTTCCTCTTTACCAAGCTTTGTTCTTCGCAGGCAAACTGCGTTTGGCGCCCTTCAGTGCACTGGTGGAGGGTGTGTAGCTGTGAAGGTGCTACCCTGGGTGCAGAACAGAAATTATTATAGACGACACACAACCTGCGAAAGCATTTAAAACAATGTTCGATGTATAGCAGGAGGCAAACATAAAAGTACCTGTAAATTCTGCCTTCACAACGTCCATCTTTTTTAAAATTTTGCACCAAGCACAATCGCTCCGGGTGGACACTCGCACCTATGTGCACGTGAGTGCATTCATACCTGTATGGTTATGAATGAGTGCACAAGAACTCATTCCAGTTCACGCATATCAACGTCCTTACACATGCAGTAAGCACTTTATTTAATTTTTTTTAAATATAAGCAGCTCGATTTTTTTAAACATAAGGTGACCCATAAAACTCAATACATATTGTATATTTGGTAAAACTAGTCGATGCGAGGTAATCCTTACTAACCAAGATTAGATAATCCAGGCTGCTACAGTGATGGGTGTCGCTTGTAACTAGAGTGGCATCTGCGTGACCTAGAAAGATGCAAACGCCTTTTTTGTATCATGATTTATTAGATCATTTTGGATTACAGCTACTTTGGTGTCAAGCAGGACTTGTTCACCTGTCTCAGTCCCGTTCATCGTAAGACTACCCTGGGCTGTCCCACCCGCAGCAGACGGGTGACATATCGGGTGACGCAACTGAAGACACGACTTCCTGTCTCTTCTCTCCTCATCAGCATAAAGGTGCCATGGGACCGGTGCTAAGGAATATTTGTTCTCTGTTTAAATAATATTCTCGGAAACTTTACTATAATTTTGTTGTTGTTGATGATGATGATGATGATGATGATGAGGAGGAGGAGGAGGAGGAGGAAGAGGAGGAGGAGGAGGATCTTCACTTAAAACTTGGAAAGAAAGATAAGTATGCGGAGAAGAAAGGAGAGACAGAAGGAAGAGTAAGAGGAGGAGGAGAGGTGTTGACATTTCCTGTAGGACAAATCGTGTTGCGAATGTAAAGGGTCTGTTTTAACAGGGGCACAACTTGTTTCCTCGAACCGCTCTTTATGACACCTCATAATTTCCTGGCTTTTACTGAAATCGAGCGCCAGGTAGCACGGGCAGAGCTGTGTGTCTGTCTGGTTGATGTTTGGAGGACTGACGGGGAAAGGAGGTGGGGTAGAGTCGAGTTTCCTCAACGAATACATTGCTACTGTTGCTTGGCCATTCATGCACACGCGGGCATAGCGGAAAGCTGGGAAAAAATGGACCCCGTGATAGCTGTCAGTGGTGTTCAGGACCACAAGCCAACACACCCAGCATGCAACTCAGCGTTCGAATCGGATGTTTGAAGCAGAACACTTGTGATACGCCACTCTCAGCACAAAGTATCCGAATTAAGGGTTCTGACAATGTCCGACACAAGGTTAAGAAAAAGCAAGACAATGCTTAAATATAATCTCCATGGTTACAAGGGAGAAAAAAGGTGAAAAATTATTGCATTAGTAATGAACTTTGACTGAAAGTTGATACGGGTGGACGGTGGTGAAGAGCTCTTTTGGCCAACACCGAGGTAGCAAAGTAGGGGTGTGCTTTGGAGTAAGTTTGTAAAGTCACGTGACCTTTCCTGTCTGATGGTGGTGTTTCATTTGGGGAGATCTTATATTTTAGGCACATTATTCAAAATCTTCTACTCGAAGATTAAAAATCAAAGAATATTTTGTAGTACTTGGCAAGGAGAAAGGCAGTTCGTTGAGTGGCGTGTTACTCCTGGCGATTTATTTGGTATGAAAGTGCGGGGAGACCATTTTTTCTCCGTTGGTGTCCTCTTGGCGTCTTGAGGTAGATGTCGAGTTCCTTCCTGACAGCTTATTCATTATAAACAAAAGTTGAAACATTATATGATGAGTCACATGTGTCATTTATGTGGCATTGCTTTTGCTGAAAGAAATTATAGAAATTAGGTTCTTGAACAGATTTATCAGTCACAGCCCTATTGAACAGAGCTGAGTATACTGAGAAAAAGACAAGTCAGCGTGTATATGTGTGCCATGAATGAACTTCCTTTAACAAACTTGGTGATTGGTATATTTAATTTTTGTTTGTTTTTTGCATCAATTAAAACTAAGCACGGGCTTAGTAAAGTCACGTGACAAAAGTTAAAGCACCGCCAAGTTTTGGCGCGTCACATCGGAGCATGGACTGTTGGCTCCCTCATTGTTGTTTCTACACTGGCGTCATTGGTATGTGAGATTGTTATATATTTTTTTCATCCCATCCACGGCAGGCTACAAATATAAAACATCGTTGCTAAACATGAAGAAAAAAATGCTGCACAAGCACAGGCATGCAAAGCATTAAGAGAGATCTCTTTTATTGCTTCAAGCACATCGGGTACAGGATGGATGGGAGAAGCTAGTCCGCACTGTGAAGAATGAGGGATCCGAGTACATTTGAAGAAGCATTGAGAGAGAGAGAGAGAGTGTTTGTGTATGTATGGAAAGATTATGCCTTTGGTAAAAAAAAAATATTCGTGTAAATGCAGTCTTTACACTATATGCAGGGCATCTAATCTCTTCGCACACACCAACGAAAGCCATAAATGTTGTTCTCGTTGCATGCTCATACACAGTGGCTGTAAAAGGCTTTAGAGGTTGCAATGGGTGAGTTCGTGAACACGTGTTTCACCAGACGCCACGCAGAGATGTGACATATAGCACTTGTCGGCGGCTTGTATGCGAGTCTTCTAGTTTGCATTTGCAGGCAGACATGAAGAAAGTCACAAGAACACATTTCTGTGACTGCAGGTGTCACCTTTCTTCTGGATAACTTGGAGGTACTTGAGACAAAATTATTGCATAAAAACAGCAACCTTAATGGCAGCCTGAATGACTAGTTGATTGGTTGTAAGATGCTGGTTGTGTGTTCGTCCACTGGCATCCCAGGTCAAAAATTTGACACGTCTTCCTTCAACGCCAAGGGATTTTAGTCCGAGACCGAGGTTTGAGGAAGGAGGGCAAAGTTTCGGGAGAAAGTCCGAATGATTGGGTTAGAGAACCCTGAGGCAGGAGACCCGCGACCCTCAGCTTCAGACCTGCTAATCACCTCATCGAAGGCGTGGACTGGCAACGTGGAGAGACCGAGACTGACATGTGAACATCGCACATCTCGCTTCCCAGCAGGATCATGTTAACACGGTTGGTAAGAGTTTGTTCTATCTGCCACCCAGGTTCCCAGTTCCCCCGGAGCCAACCTTTCACGTTTGACGAAAAAAAAACCAACATCTGGAACGGAAGTCACGCGCCCTCTAAGGGACTTTCTTCATCGGGCAAATATCCTTGAACGTTTCATCAGCTTTATAAAATTTATGTATGAATATCAAGGTAACCATAGATTTTGAGGAACTTCATCTAACATAAGACCTAAGTACATGTTTGTCTGCCGATAGAATGTCTGACACTTCACCTTTTCCCCGAATAAGAACGGTCTTGACCACGTCCCACTGAGACACGTTGATGTCAACACTCAGCAGATTACAATGCCAGGCCTCTGAAGTTCCTTACTTCACCCTCCTCCCTCGCAAATAAAGGTTAATTCGATGTTTGATCAACATTTGAATTAGGACGGCAATGAGTCAACGAGAAAATCACGATAGACTGCGGGTACACAAGCCTGAGTGAAACTTGTCTACCTTGTGATGACGAAACGGAAAGTGGCAGACGTGAAGTCGCCCCCCCTAACCCTCTCCCTACCCCAGGATCAATGTCTCGGGGTCTTCGCCGATCTGTTCCCACGGGAAACACACCCACGCTTCGAGCAGAGGATCGCAGTTCTGGCTTTTCTTCCTTCTTTAAACATCGCATGAAAGCCGCTTAGATAACCTCTTGGAAATCCAGCCTGATGAGTGAGAAGGGGGTCTGTGCACGTCCTTCTCTTCTGTCATCTTTACTTGCGACACCATCCACACCATCAACCACTACCACAGAGACAACTCCATATACTATAGAATCTATGGAAGTGGGGTAAAAATGTTTACTCTCATTTGAGGTAGAAACACCTGCGACCGTTGGGAATTCCATGTACCTCGACATTTATATGCTGATGAATGTGTGACAACTGATGGAGTACGGTGATGTAGAAAGCATATTAAATAAATAAATGACAATGGAAGTAACAGAGAGAGAGGGAGAAAGAGTAAGACACACATACATAACTTCAAAATACACGTGCCTTATGAACACAAGTAAACACACCCCCTGCACTTGGTGGCCGAACAATTCTCAGTCGTTTACACTGTAATAGGAGACTAATATACATTAATATACACGTCATGCCAGCAATTTAATCCAGGTGGAACCGGACCTGACGCAGTGTCGATGGTGAGACAAGGAGTATCAGGTTCCGCACCCAGGGTGTTTATTTCTTCACGCAAGTTGACTTTTCAGGATCCGCCATTTCGTTAGTAACAAATTTGCCACAACGTAGGTGTTGCCATGTCCGTTATCTACCTGTAGGAGGATCGGTCATCAACGTCAATCCCATGTTCATTAGGAGGAATCACACTTTGAACCCCGTATGTCGTGAACTAAGTACAGGGTGGAAAAAGTATCCCACGAGTGGCCGCGATATAATCTGCGAGTATACATATAATCTGTGAGTCGGTCCTTGGAGCTCACCGGCTAAATAGCAGAAATACTGGAGAGTGCAAAAAGGTGAATAAAACGTGGTAATCCCCATGTTCGTGCTTTTGGAGGTCATAGTTCACTGACGCTTTGCTCTGTTGTTTTCCTTTTCGCTTTACCGCTAAATACCGGTACAAAATCTTCGGCAACATCCACCCGTGTGGGAGCAGTCATCTTGGATGCTTAGCTACAGGTCTGAGCAAATTAAAATCAGAAGCCAAGGCTGCAGATAGAGTGGCCCTTAACTGAACCTAGATCGGCTATCAACTCGAAACTAATCCGCGATTAATCAGATTTTAATTAAAAGCAAAACTTTGACTACCCGAAACCCTGGAAAGATCTCCTAGTAAAAAAGCTTTGGGTGACTGGGTACTGAATGTCGTGTGCAGAGGAACAGACGAACACAAGTAAAGGGATGATTTTTGTTGGGAGGGAGTAAGAGGTGGGTGGAGGGTGGTGACATGAATTTAATTAATGTTGCCGACTTCAGGATTAAAGAAGCTTTAGTTATGTAGACAGCAGGATCCCGCAGCTACTTATTCAAGAGAAAGCCAATACAGATCCTTTCGGGTTTTTCGTTTAGAAGGGCTTTATGTTGACTACACTTTGAAGAAAGAACCACGGTGTGGAGAGCAATTAAGGAGCAAGAGGAGGGCGACAGTGAAAGAGGTAGTTTTTCTTTGAGGCCACAGTAGATACCCAGTTGATTTTTCAGACACAAATACCCTCCACAATAAAATTTCCTGACATTCTTATAAATGTTTTATATATCTTTTTCTTAAAATTACAGTCTTGAAGAAGGCAACACTTAAGCAGTTCTATTTATATGAACTGAGTTTGAACATTTTAAATCATTCTCAAAGTTATATTTTTAACAGTTGTGCTTCATGCATGACACATACAAGGTCCTTATTTGTATTATATATATATTATGTAAAAGGGTACACATTTAGTGTAAGCAACTTTCGCACAAGCGCTGAGTGAAACAAGTGGACGAATGCACAGAAAGCTCAGTATGATATCTCACTTCCTTCTCCTCTATCAAATCCGCTTGAAATTCCTCCACCACCCGCTTTCCCCCTTCCCACCCATATCACCTTACATCAAAGTGTTGGAGGCAGGGCCGTGCTTATGGGCAGGCGGACGAGGCATCTGCCTAGGGCCCCGCGCTTCAAGGGGCCCCGCGCTTTTGATTGATATGGTAACTAGGCATATGGAAAACCGTGTGATCGTGGCGTGAGGGCCCCGCACATGCCCTTTGCCTCGGGCCCCGCGGGGGCTAAGAACTGGCCTGGTTGGAGGGTTCTTGCCAATGGGTCGTTTTCACTCACGTGATACACACGTTAGCAACGAGGCGCTGTCCGCCATCTTCCTTCCCTAACGCTTCGCGTTTCTTCAGCGGCTCTATATCGGCTTGTGTCACGACACCGCTAGCGTCTCTCGAGCACACCAGCGGAGTCGGACAATTGCGTGCTCTTTCACTCAAATAAACAAAACGATTTTGCCTATACGAGTCTGCCTATGTTTATTAATAAAAAAAATAAATAAAAAACCCTATGAAAACACAGTCACTATAACAATGGCTCTTCCTTTCGTCAAACACATTTACCAAGTCCACCGAACTCCTTGCACACTATTAAAACTCACTGTCTTGGCAATGTCTCCTCTAACACAATCACACAAAATCCTGTATCTATTACTATTCAAACTCACTGTCTTGGCAATGGTTCTTCTAACACAATCACATATCTCCACTGAATCTTCTACACATTATGAAGCACACTGTCTTGGCAATGGCTCTTCTAGCACAATCACAAAAATCCACGGAATCTACTATTAAAACTCACTGTCTTGGCAATCAAACTTCGACTAACACAACCTCCAAACTAAAATGTACTCGATCTCTTACACACTTGTGAGACACACTGTCTAGCAAATGGCTCTCTACTCTTAAACAAGCGTCCACCTCTCTCCGAATCCTTTTCTCTTCTCCCTATTAAAACACACTGTCCCGGCAGTGGCTTCTCCCTTCAATAAGAAACACAATCCTCCTCCCCTTCATTAAGTGTCCAGTTTCACCTCCTCTCACTCATTGCTTGCTACCCCAATCTCCAGTCACACCTATTCTTTCTTTCTTCTTTAACATCAAACAAGAACTTTTGCACATTCAAATGCATATTTATTAATTCTTTTCAGAAAATTTTTGTGTCTGCTGACAGAACATAACTTAAAAAAAATCATTACAGGGTAAGAAGGAACATATCAAAATCCCAATCTAAATAACATCACTGATATGGATTACTAAGAAGAACTATTGGTTAGGTAATCTAAAATCCACAAAGAAGCTCTGGCATCAATATTGCTCTGAATTAGCTTCTGAGGAAGCAAACGGCATTTGCATTCAAATGACAATAACATTTGATTCAATTATACATGTTTGAGTAGCCTGTTAATAAGCAAAAATTATTAACAATATTCTGTCAACAGCAAATATTTTGATCAACATCATACAAAGCATGACATCTCCAGCAAAGAACAAATTCTATATTGTTCACAGTTTCACATCAATTTACCAAGTAACTTATCTGATCAGTTGGATATCGTCATGCTATTATAAATAAAGTGCGAAAGAAAAAGAACTACAGTAAGGTAATTGTGCATTTTATATCTGAGAATAACTTCTATGGTAATGTAAACATACACAGATTGCAAGCATGCATTCTGAAAATAAATGCTGATTTCAAACTAAAAAAATTGCACTATAGCTACTCAATAGGCACTATGGATTTATGTAAATTTACAATGCAGCAACAAAGCCGAACTATTTTGTCTATGACTGGATTATCATCACCAGGCTTTGTTGCCATCAGGTCAATAGGCACTTTAGACTGCAAAATTCCAAACTTTCTGCGAACAAAGCCTATAACTCTCAACATGAATTCGTACAGAGGCTATTTTTCTCGAATTTTCAACTTGTAGTGGGTGAAGTTGCTTTTTCCCATGGGTAAAATCTGGAATTATTAATTTAGCTTGATAAAAAAGAACTTCATCTTCAATGTTGAAACCTCTGTCGGCCATAATTACATCTTCTGGTAACAAGTTGGACAACAAAGAAGTATTTTCAATGATGTGTTTGTCTGAAGCCCTGCCACCAAATGCATCTGAAATGTAGCTGATTGAACCTTGTGGTGCGATCCCAATCAGATATTTGGCAGAATGATATTTTTTATAGTTGGAATAAACTTGGATCTGATTGGTTTGGCCCGAGGGTTTCTGTGCTTCAAGTTCAAAACAGTCAACAATAACAGCAACTTTATCTTTAAAGTTTTCTCTAAAGCACATAGGCATAGACAGTTTCAGAGCTTCTCTTGAAGGCCAGTGCAACAAAAAAGACAACCGTGCTACAAGTACATCAAGAGTTCTATGAAAACTCCTTTGCACAGTTGACACGGATACTTTCAGCTGATACCCTATATCCTGGAATTGGTAGTTCAGTCTGATCTTAATTAAACACTGCAAAAACTCTTGCTCTTTGGACAGTGACTGTGTTTCATTAGACATGTATGGCTCTACCGTTCTGAAAATAAGGTCCATTACTGCCAATGAAGGAAGTCCCATGTAGAATGGAACTTTAGCTTCATCTTCAACATACACCTGTCTTTCATAAATAGAACAATGTTGTCTGTTTTTTAACTGAATCAAGAAGTCTGGTCTCAGAGTCCTGCATGATTGCATCCATATTTAGTCCAGTCAAACCTGTTTGAGTGTTCTGATCATTTGAATATGAATCTTCTATGCCACCATGTAAACTTTCTTCGCAAGCACTTGAGCAACCAAAATCTGTTTGAGTGTTCTGATCATTTGAACATGAATCTTCTATGTCACCATGTAAACTTTCTTCCAAGCACTTGAGCAACCAAAAACACTTTCACATATTTTTTCTTCCTGGCTTGTCTCACTGCTGATTGATTTTCGCTTCTTGCTTGCAGTATGTAGAGTATGCATTACTTCTTTTGCGAGACACAAGCCTCAAATACCTGTTTTTCGAAGTCTCAGCTTCTGAGCAAGTACTTGATCGCTCATGTCCCAAGTGTAGAGTGGGAAGCCACGAAGGGCTGTTCCGGAAATTCACATATGCTGGCTTTCCTAGACACAAGAATAAAACAACCCATGAATTACATCTTTGTGATATTAACTACAAAAAAATAATAATAATCAGCACTGAAACAAAATAAACCAAATACACGTCTAAAAAGAAAAATAATGAAGTAGAAATAACATTTTTTATCCTCTCTCTCTATAGCTATAGTTTATTAGTCGTGGTCATGCATAATGAAAGTCTTGTTTTGATGTTCACTCAAATCACGTGAACTGTCACCAACCTACAATGAAGAGAATATTTATCACAATGTGTACAACATGCAGAACAATGTTAAATACTTTAGCAATTTGGAAAAAGTCTGGTTTCTTACCGCCAACAAAGTGTTTCGAACAGATAACTATTTTGTTCCACTTCTCTTCTGTTGTAATATCCTCTCGGTAAAGCAGACGACGTCGTTCTTCTGTAAGTTTTCTTGTTTCGTCGCCTTGGTTCAAAATAATTTTGGGTATCTTATGAAAAGATACATCTAGAGGAACATTTCGTTTACTGCAGGGCTTGTTTCCGCATCCTTTTATACCGCAGACGACCATGATAACCGATCAGTTGCCAGCAAGCTTCCGTAACCACTGCTTAGTAGGGAAAGAAAAATGGCCGCTGAAGCAGCTCGCAAAAACTGATGACGTCACGTGAAAACCACCCATAAGTAGCTGTTCCTGAGAAAAAAAGAAAACTGTGTCCGGGTTCTCCAACATAAGCGCGGATTACAAGCCTAGCTGGCCATGACTGAGTTAAAGGATACTGAGAAATAATCTCGAAGCAAATGAGTGGCCTCGAGATATTTTCAAAAGTGATTATGCAAAGTGGCAGTTGTTATTGCTGGTTTTAAGCCAATCAAAAATCTGCATGGATGTTGGCGTCAGATTCTTTAATCATAACCTTTTGCATTATATTCGCAATATCTCTGCAAATTTAAGCTGGTAAAACTATAGGTCTGCCTGCTGTCTGGGTGGGTGTGTACTTTAGCATCCATTTGCAGGTGTAGGTATAGAATATTAGCAGTGAATGCAAAGGTTGGCTCGTGTACAAGTCAACTGCAAGCGGTTCATTAGCTCACCCCCAAAAAAGGAAATAAATCTCATAAATGAAGCATTCAAGCATGTGTGCTGATCACATCCACTCAATTTGCTCAGTCACCGCCAAATGTGGTACGAATATTGGCTTTGATTACTCTGCGTGTTAATTTTATTACTTCTTTTATTTTACTACTCACTCCAGATGAAACAACACTACGCTGAAGAAATTATGACATACCTCAGCGCAAATTTTGTTGCAGTTTAGTAGAGCTTTAATCACACACACACACATAGAGAAAAAATACAGCGAGAGAAAGAGAGAAGCAGCTATACTGAGAGAGAGAGAGAAAGCGGGTGATCAAGTTACACAGGGACAGAAAGAGGCAGAAATTAGGAACATGGGAGTTGTTGGTAATATTTGATTTTCATGCAAAAAGTCAGGCCCTCGCTAATTTTTCTTTCTTTTCTTTTTTTAAATTTTTTTTCATCTCTTGCGCTGCTCATAAATACGTTTGGTTTGAAAGATCTGATACAAATGTCACAGATGGAAGAGCAAAGAGCAGAAAATAGCTTGAGCGAACTTGAGTACTCTGGTTAGTAATACATGAAATCTAGAATTTTGCGAACTACCCGATGAATGCTAATTTTTGAGAATTATTTGCAGTTAGTCTTAACGCCCCCTACCCCACTTCTCTATTTTCATGTTCTGTCTTAGACATTGGACAAAGAAAGGAAGCAGACACTGTACAACGGACAAGATCTTCTGACCTTCGTCTCTCGCCCTCCGTACATTCTCAAAACGAGAACAGACATGCGCAGTGCATCATGCCGACGTCACTACCGATCAGCGTGATAACTGCCATTGGCTCCAGCCATCCTCTGTCGATTAACAGATCAGTGCCACGGACAACAACCACAGCCCAGCCCGAAAGCTCAGAGCCTGTTTCTTGCAGAGAATGGAACCTCGTTGACAGTTTTCGAAGTCCGACGAGAGTCTCATCCGAATTTTTGTCAGACCACAAGTCGTCGGAACTATCCTTCTCTCCCTTTCGTCCTTCTGTCACTTCTTCGCCAAGACTTAAACCAGAAGACGAAGAGATTCGGAAAGATGAAACATCGGAGGTTGAGCCCCTTGATGGACGAGCTCTAAGCGAGACAGCTGATGGCGATTGTAAGGGATGGACTTCCGGTCTGCCCCGTGCACGTGCAGTCCGTAATCTGACACCAGAGACATCCGGTCACGAAGAGTCATTCGCTGGCACAGTTCACAGCAAAATCCATGAAAATGGATGCAGTCAAAGTTTGCTGGATTTATCGTCACACTCCGTGGGTCACGAATATCGCGGGCTGTGGCACGGTATACCAACGGCTTCTGAGTTGTGCAGACAGGGGAGGCTACAAAAAAGGGAGTCGTTGAGGGAGATGCAGTTGCACTTCCTGCCGCCGCTTCCGCATCTACCACCTCCCACAGCTAGGATCTGGCAGCAGAGCACGGCGTCAGCCCTCCACTCTGTATCTTTTCCGCTTCCGCCAGGAACGACAACTGGCATTCCAGAAAATCTGTCTCCACCGCCGGGGGTTCCGGTCGGCTACACTTTCATCTCCATGCCGCACGCATCACTGACGTCACCGAGTCGCATGAATATGATGCACTGCGTTGCCGTCAGCGGTGGCCGCACCGGAAGTACGTCCACCGACGAGGACGCAACCTCCAGCGTGTCCTCAACGTCATCGTGCTCGTCGTCATCTCCGTCGCGAGGTCACAACTCGCAGGCGCCAACACTTTCGGAACGGCTGATGACGTATGCAGAGAGATTTATGACCTCGCCTACGTCGTCTACATCGCTGTCCGCGATATCTCACGGGCAAATGTCACCACTGGTAAGGATGAATTGTCGCTACAGAAATTTTCTTGTTTTTTTTTTCTCTCCAAGTGAACATTATTTTATAATAACATCTCAATTTTTTTTACTGACTGGTAGATAGATATACAGACGGACAGGTATGCCGACGGACAGAAACAAGATTGGAAAAACAGACAGTCAGGTAGATGCATAAACAGACAGAACGTGACTGAGTGAATGGACGAATCAACGAAAGAAATAAGATTCTATTTTTTATCTGATAATAAGAATAGAAATGTGTGCTCTATAATCCTTACACCGTGAAGGCCAATCTATCAAGGGAAGGAATTGGGAAGGGAGAGCACTTTATGACCCTTCAGGTCTGATCTTGTAACCGTTTGAAAAATCACGCAATACCCCGATAACCTTGAAGCTATCACCTACGATCACCATTGAAAGTCACAGGCTTTAAATCCTCGCCACATTAACAAACCACATATACTGAGGTGGATAGTCGTGAAGACCACGCGTACATTCCAGGGAACAGGTGAACTTTCATCACGCCCTACCTGAGGACATTTATTGGATAAACTTCGTTTCCTCGGCCCGCTCTTATTGACGCTAGAAAATTGCAAACTCCTTCGTTTTAGACTGCTGAAAAGAAAGAAAATGGAAACCTTTGTGTTGAGGGAATTATCTTCGACAGCTACCCTAAGGATAGTTAACTACCTTGTGCTCACAGGAGAGCTGAGTATACCCATCGTCTTTGTAACGCTTGAAATCGATTAGCAGAGCTTAAAGTAGGGATTAATATTGAGAAAGGACCTAGGGTGGCTCCAGGCTATTCCGGGTGTCTCCATCTGGAGTATTAAAAAAAAAAAAATTACCTCCCCTAGCGCTGCTCTCTTTACCGTTGGGCGGTTACACCTTACTGTGAAAAGAAAACACTCCAAACCCCGGTGATGCTCACTTTTAGGGTAGCCGAAGGCGTTGCACTGAAAGGACCTTTCAGATAATAAACTGTTTCTTTATCCCTCGGGAAATTTGATTCTTTTTTCGTTACATTTTAATCCTGGGGATTAAGGCAGTATTGTGCTATTTAACGAATGTTGAAAATATCCATACATTCTTTGGTCAAATTCCAGTGGCGCATGATTCTTTTCATATTTCTTCATAGTGATAATAAAAGGTAAGGAAGTAAAAAATCTCGTTTTGCAATGAGGATTTTTTTTTATAAGTAAAGCATGAACGAAAATAGGATACCGAACAGAATTGATGAAGAAAGAACTAATCATAAAAAGAAAAAGAAAGTTAAAGTTCTAAACGTGCTAAAAACATTTTAAAAACTGGCTTAAAAATAAACAAGCGAAACAAAATAGCAAAATATATATTAAAAAACAGCCAAATCCTTTGAGTGTATTGAAACGACCTTTCCTTGCTTCTAACATAACTTTCTCATTGGCACAAGATAATATTTTAGCACATAGAGTTTCTTTCACCACCTAACCCACCTTCCCTGTTAGACTTTTGTAAATGTCAGTAGTTCCTCCTTTAAGTCTTCTCTTCTTTCCAGATTTCTCCACAAAAGACACTACAGCTGGTAAATGGCGGTTTTGGTATCAAGAATCCTCTCTCAATGCAGATGGCTCCCTCTCAAGCCGAGACTACTGAGTCAGGTACATATTTTTGACAGTTGTAGCCATTTTTTCGAGTGTTTTAAGTATTTTAAGATTTATGAATGTGCATCAAAGTAAACTAGATTGGTTTGAATGTTATTATTGTTTTGTCTTGGAAACGTGATGTTTTAGTACATTTTTTTCCTACCTGAAGCAGACCCTTACTTAAACAGAAAATGTTAAAATAAAATAATCTTTCAATAACATTTTCCTCCCCAGAACCTCCAGAAGCTGAGGACCACTTCCGGTGTCATGTTTGTGATAAGCGCTTCCGGATCCAGCGTCTGCTTGTGCGTCACATGAAGAGTCACAGCGAGTTTAAACGGTTTCTGTGCATCACGTGCGGCAAGGGCTTCAATGACACCTTTGACCTTAAACGTCACACGCGCACTCACACAGGTAGGCGCACCCGAGCGTGCAGCACTGCTAGATGGAGGGTAAGAAGCAGCAGTGCTGGTGGATGGTAAGCGGGTAGTATGGTTTTCTACGTTCTTTTGATACATCTCTTTTTAGTGGGGTGCTATACGGGTAGATGCTTAGTCCTCTTTGTGCCAAGGTGTTACACAAAGCATCTACTAAAGACCTCCAGTTTTGTCGGTCAAAGGTAGTTTAGTTTTACTATTAAAATACCATGTATGTATGCAAAAACAGATTCATATTAGGATCCACAGACATAGCCATGTTCTTTCTGTAGTGTGATGGTGACATGTGTTCCTCTCGGCAGGTGTCAAGCCGTTCAAGTGTTCCTGCTGCAGCAAGGCGTTCACACAGCGCTGTTCACTGGAGTCCCACAAGCGCAAGGTTCACGGGGAGGAGCTGCCCTACGCCTACAAGGAGCGCCGCACCAAGCTGTACGTGTGTGAGGACTGCGGCAACACCTCCGAGGATCCCGTGGTGCACTACCAGCACATCCAGCACTTCCACCCTCACAGCCCCGTGCTGCTCAAGTTCTACGACAAGCGCCAGTTCAAGTTCGTGGACAAGGTCCTCCCCCGGGCAGTGCCCACCGTCGACGCCAAGAACAGCGAGCAGAGACGAGTGTGATGCCCGCGGGTCCAAGCCAGCATTTTTTTCAGCTGATAAATATGCAAAAATAGAAAGTTCATTCAACAGTGGGACAGGAATACTAGCAGCAGCTTTCCTTCACCGGAAGGGAAAAGACATCCTTCTCGTGCTTCTCGCTGTCAAAACTCGGAAATCCAAAAAAAAACAACATATTTGTCAACAAAGGGACAGGAATATTTCTCTGAAAACACACATACTATTTTTCAACAGAGGCATGGGGATGTATGCAACATTTTCCCTTGAATTTCAATTTCATCGCCAAATTTCAGAATGACAATCTGGTATTCTACCCGACAAAATGAAATCACGTGGCGCCAAGATTCCGTTAAAGGCAAGTTTGTGAACTAACCACCACATAAGACTCATTTCTTGTACACAATGGTGTGCTTGACAGTCCACATTCTTCAAAAGAAGCGTCTGACTTGCCCTAGGTTGACAAACGGCCTGCTTCTGATTGCTATCATCATGTGACCTACTTTCGATCAGGAACAAGTGACCTACTTTTTATCCCTGACGTTTTTTAGTTTTTAGAAACCCGACCATCCTTTCTTTCTCGCTATGGTGGGCGAAAATTAAGGTGTAATCAGTTACCGGCATCTAGCAGGAGAGTTGTGTTGCCTTTTGTACTTGCAAAAATAAATGGACACCCCTCGAGCTCAGACACCGTGATGGCTGATCCGTGACAAAAATTCATTTTGCAGGTTTATTCAAAACATTTAGAAGGGTCAAAACGGTATAAACGCCAATATTATACATTGTTGGCATTCTACTTCGAATGTGGAATGGTGCTACTGAAGAAGATCCAACTTTTAGGAAATCCACATCCACGGGAGTCGACTCTGTCGCCAGATATGTCACAAAACCTAGCTCCTCTGTCTTGACCTTATGTTTCCAAGATTTCCTATAAAACTAAACGAGGTTGAAGCCGATACCACTATCTTTAAAATCATGGATTCATACAGAGCCCCAGAAGAAAAGAAAGTTAAAATTTGAATATAAACGTTGTTGCATTATGATCAGACAATAATACCCGAGAAGAAAATGCACTAGAAGACTCAGAACTTTATAAAAGTGCCAGACGGCCATAAAAGTGTTGAGCTGTAAAATCTCTCGGCTTAACTAAGTCCCACCACGCCCAAACGAATCAATCGTGGAGTGTCCTCCAACGACTGCGTGACTTGACCATAACCTTCGCTTCCTTGCATTTTATGAAGTCAGCTATAGTTTATGTCAGGTTGGTTTCAAAAAAAAAAAAGAGATTATTGTTGTGCGAAATTCCTTCGCGTGGTTTTAATGCGATTTGGAAGCATCCGCAACCCTAGGGCACGCGTATCAGTTGATACAAATAACATCTTTATAATCTGAGCTTCGGGATGCCCCGTAGCTCAACCTGGGCTTCCTCCAGTGGTAACATCACGAAAGGAGAATGGTAGACATCTAGCTTGGTATCGGTGACTATATTGGAATGTCTCTGGCAAAGATGCCTCAGCTTTTGCAAGGTGTCTGCTTGTATGATGAACAGTTCACACATTATGTCCTTTCTTGCGAGTCGTATCGCCCTAAACGTACATCTTAAAATATTAGTTTATTATCTGCTTACCGCTGATATTTAAAAAAATTACATTGTTTGCCATTGTCGAAGTTATGGATAAAAAGAAAAGGACAAAATCGATGATAAAATTTCATCGTATATTTTGAAGAATGTTTATGAACGTTATGAAAATGTTTAAAACTGTTTCATCACGCCACATACAATGGTCCTGAAACTCCGTGAAAGCACCAAAAGATGAATGCAAGGTGTTAAAATGTTTTTTTACAGAGTCAGCATTGAAGAAAACAAAAGTCACTTTGTAACTAAATGAAACAGCAAATATCATCCGATACTAAGAGAGCTTCAGGTTGTAAAATAAAAATGTTTAAAATCTCGCCGAAAAGAAAAGAACTTTTTTTCGTAAAGCTTGTGCTTAGAAAAATAAAACTCCGAGCACTAAATATTGCTTAACTGCTTGTTATTGCTTAACAAGAAGATGCCTGTTTATAGAGGACACCACAAAATGCCGAGAACAACGGCAGGTGAACTCGGAGTTGGGTACACTACCCGGTTGAATACCCGTTGGACGCTGAACTTTTGACCTAGGGAGGCACCGCCTTCACTAAACAAGACTGCGAAGAAAATGATCTTATAAGAAGAAAACAAAGAGTTTTTTTTTAATTTAACGTGGTAGCTCCATATTATTTGTGTTTTAGAATTTTACCAACAGCTGCCTTGATAAAATCAGTCTGATTCTATGAAAGCGATACAAGGGTTTGAAAGGATGGCGAGACTATTTTGATACAAATGTTGTTAAATGTTGGAACACGACTTCACTGCCTGAAGAGAATTTTATACTTTGTGTTTACTATTCAAAATGAACATGAACATCCTCACTGGCAAACTGTCTCTTTCTTTTATGTATTCTTGTATTCGTCTCACTCAGTCTCCGCCTCTCTCTCTCTCTCTCTGTGTGCGTGTGTGTGTGTGTCGGGGAAGAGATTTGATCACTTCGTAAGCTTCTTACATTCCTTATGTACAACTTATATTCTAAAAAAATCCTAGGCCTGTTTGAAGCAAAATACAAGTGCTGCGTGATATTAGTAGTGACTTTGTACCGAAATAAAGAGTATTTCTTTACTTTATACTTTATACTTTTACTCATATTCTCGAGTCATATGCATCCGTAAAAATTGTGTTTCATTTATATATATATATCAAAGTACTACAAGCATAATAAACACACTTAAGTCATATGTAAAAAAACTTTGTCTAACAAGATCAATTACGATATTTGACTTTAAGTTCCCATAATAACAAATAGAAAGTATGTTAAAATGTCATGCATAGAACAAATCACATTATAAAACGATATTGCAAATATGTTGTAATATTTGGAGGCTGGAGGAGTTAGAGTCATTTGTACATACACTTGTATACCTTTATACACATATTTCTATCTTTTACAAACATGGAGGCAATAACAAACCGGCATCAATCTCCAATTAAAAAAAATATTAGATAACTGAAATATAACCATTTATTGAGGGGTGTGTACAATCCTTCTAGTAATGCTCATGATGCTTCCCTGTTTAAAGCCATTACAGATAAGCAAGTAAACTTCACCATTCTACTGTGTAGCGGCCTTTAATGTTGACTGGCCATGTGACCATTTTACTAACACCGAAGACCAGGAGCTTGATCAAAGAAGATGATTATATTTTATACTATAGATGGATAGTAAAAATGTATAGATGGATCATTTATAGAGGTTCGAGTGCAGGATGGTCTTTTGTCCCGTACATAAACATTCCCCTTACCTTCCGAAACTTTTTGCAACGCTTATGTATGATAAGGAGATACAAGGCCTCTGAGCAAATTAGCCATAATTGTTTCCCGGATTAAACAAAATAAGTTAAATGATGCATTCTAGAGTTAGATAAGGATAAAATTTTAGCCAAACTATAAATTAATATTTAAGTCCACCTAAGGGAAATAACCTCCAAGCGGATCGCCATGTCTTTAAAAAAATTCGCCGGTTGGCCTATTGTTACAAATAACAACCCTGTGATGGAATGGAGTCACCTGGACAGAAGTGTCTTGAGTGCATTTGCACCCTGACCTTCTTGTATCGTCTTTCGTTTGACTTTCCCAAGATGTAAACCTAAGTTTGTTGGCCTTGGAGATTTCAGTTGTTTGTCCCCTTGCGCGAGGTTAGACTTACTCTAAAGATTTCTTGTCGGGTTTGTGTCCAGAACACAATTTCCTTCTTAGGAATCCGCTTTCTCTTTCATCTGTCTGTTGAAAGGGTCGCGTGCTATCTTTATCAGTCATCTGATTTTTTTTAAACCGAGAAAGGACTAATCGGATAGTCAGGATGGCAGTTTAACTTCTGACCATCATTTTTTTTAATTTGCAAACTTTCTTTCTTTTTTTTCGTAAGGACCACCAAAGCAGTGAAAGTGATGCCCTGGGTTCCAGTCCCGTCTCTCGTATGATGTATTGTTCTTTGAACATGGCATCATTCCATCAAGAGTTTGGTGATTTCGATTAAAATTCATCGCACGTTACCCCTGTAGTGAAACATTTTCGCTAGGTGAAAAAAAAAACCTCTTTTGTTAATCGACCCCGAAAGAAAGAATAAGTAATTTATATCAAGTGCAACCGCGTTCGATTTAGCTAGATAAGCTGTTAAACACAAGATCGAATCCCTTGCACAGCCAGTCAAAAGCAAGTCCTCACTTCGGTTGTCCATATTACTGACAACACCTGTGGATGACTTTATTCGTGGTTGATTACACAGGTGTATATGATAAACAGAACTTAGCTTACTTATCCAGTAAATGTTTTGCAATGTTTATACTAAGGATTTCCTATTTCCCACCTCTGCTATTTTGTTTTCGGTTTAAATTTCACAGTTTATTGCAATCCAGTCAAGCTGCGGCGGCACTTAAGTGAACTCGCATTTTACAGTCTTTTACTGGGGACAATAAACAACACATAGCAACACGATATTCGTCCTTTGTTAGGTAAGCCCTCTCTTTTTTTTTTTTTTTTTTTAAAGAAGGAATTTCCCATTAACACTAAGGTTTTTTCCCTGCCTCTCAAAATCAAATTTTCATCTTCGTCATCTTTTGATGGAACTGCTCTAGCAGTTTATTCAACTTTATTTTTCTGGTTTATTTATTATTCTGGTTTATTCAAGAGAGCATAGTACTGCTATGAAAATGTAAAAAGACAACTCATGGAACCAATAAAAAAAAGCAGTTATAGTGCACACGAGCTCAAAGCTACCAGTACAAACACATGTTCCAGAGACTGAACCTTAAAAAAAATTATATCAATTTTTTTAGTAAATACTTACTGTTCTGAAAATTTCACCCCTTCGACCTGCACTTTAAGCGATGATATTCAAACAGGTGTCTAATAAAGTAAAAAGCTCATTGACATGATGAACTCGCTACAAGGAGACCTGTGGAGAGTGGAAAGGCAGAGTATGATTTATTAAGCTCTTTGTTCACTTTCACAGTGAGCGAAGCAAATAAATGGACGCCTTTTGAGCGCCAGTGCTATAAAAGTTTATGGGAGAATACCGGTATGAAAGGATGAAAAGCTGTACTTTACGAGAGAAGACAAATTGTAGACAACATACGGGTAATAAAAAAAAAAAAGACAACTCTTTCACTGTCCCTGTCAAGGAGTTATCGCAGCGGGAAGTACCCTGGGATAGAGAGAAGCATTGCCTTACACACATTCACATTCGACTCCTGCAGGCGTTGACAGACCTCCCAACACATCTACAACTAGTCGAAAGTTTGTGTCGGGATAAAAGTTAAGGACACAAGCATGCATGAAGTGTGATGATAGGACAGGACTCCAGCCATAAATAGTTGTAATTGAGTGACATTTATTGTGCAGCTGTTGGCTGGTTAACTGGAAAAAGAAAAGTCTGGATTTTGCTGGTTCACTGACGATAAAAGAACACGCAAATCTCTCACAAACAAACGAACGCACAGGCAATGGAGTGTGTATGTGTGGATATGTGTGTTTATGTGGGTATATGTGTCTACGTGAGTATATTATATGTGAGTGTATATATATATATGTGAATATAGGTGGGTGTGTGAGGTTGTATGTGAGTGTCATATGTCTATGCATGTATGTGTGAGCGTGTGCGTCTGTGTGTTTGTGTGTGTGTGTGGAGACAGACGGTGGACTGTGTGTGTGTGTTGCCATCTGTTAACTATTTGTCCTCTCATATCTACCCACCTATCCGTCTGTATGTATATAAGTGTAAAATAAAGATGGCCTCAAAGGTGTGCGATAGCAGGCAACTCTCAAAGTATCTTTGAATATATTTCAAAGAGTTCACTGTACAGGCATGCGCACACAAACACACTTCTGCACGCATGCTGAAGCACACGTAGCACTCCCATCTACGCACGCACAGATCAGCCTATACACGCCTGTGGGAAGAATGGTATTGTGACCTTTGATCAGTCTAAGACACCGCACAATGGCGTGCTCCGTGCAACACTTGCCACACCCGGGTGTATCACCCAGTGGGTAGCCAGCCCCGGACAAGGAGACGTACAGTTGTCTCCGCGTCCTGCTGCGTGAAGGTGGGTGCAAGTTTTCATCATCTGCATGCCCGGCCTTGGGAAAAATTGGGAACCTTTGAACTGCGGGTGGGATTCTGCGACTCCCGTTACAAGGGTCCGCTGCACACCCCACAGTTGACGGCTGATTTGCAAGGCAAATGCGACTTTCAGGTAGTCTTTAGAACTCGTCTTTTCTTATACATCAAGCTAGTTACTGGGGGGAAACGGTCGTCAAGGTCAACTCCTCCTCGTCATCTTGTCTCTCTCACTGTCAGTCATCCCTTCCTTTTTTTTTTTTTTTATTTCGGTCGCCTTGTCTCTTTATATCTCTCTGTCCTCTCCCTCTCTACCTATGATGGCGTTCTTGCGTATTTTTCTTAAAAGGTCTGTTCTGTCAGCTGTGTTCCGATTTGTGTGTGTTTTTCTTTCTATATATCTTTAACAATCATAATCTAATAAATGTGTTTAGCACTTTAAAAAAATAATTAAATAATCCGTGATAATGCTACTGGTGGCATTGTACTGCCATCTCACGTTGAACATTAACTGCTATGTAATAAAGTCCCGTGTCCTGCTATAAGATCAACATGAACTAAATCCCTCGTCACAAGCTGTGGATGAAAGTGAGGATCATGGGAAGAAACTAGACCTTTCAGAATCGACTATGTCTAGTGTCTAACTATCTGCTGACGGTTGTATCTATTGCATGACTTACTGAAGTGGATCGTCTTTCACCTCGAAACAGTCGAGAAGAAGGCGTTGGTATTTTCTTGTTTTCTTCATAAATAAGTATATCAAGAACATCAACAAATTTCTTAAATAATCCGTTTTTCTCCCTTGATTTACTGCATTTTGCTGCAAAGTCCACCAGAAATGTCCAAACAATGACTAAATCAAGTGGAATTAGCCTGCGGTTTGGAGCTGCAAGAACACGACTACAAAAACCTTTTTTAAAGAGAAATTCTGCATTCAGTTAGTTTTTATTCTTGCGGAAGAGAGCAACTGCTGACAAAGAGCTGTCCACGTTACATTATAATCAACAGAGCAAAAAACAACAACAAGTAAACAACAACAACAAGAAGTAAATAAAACAAAAGAAATAATTTCATATTATAACGCCATGATCCAAAACACGGGATTTCAAATATGAACTACTCTGATTTTTTTTATAAAGACATCAATTATTAGCGACTTTTTTTTAAAAAAGGAAAAATTCATTATTTCCTTCCTAATGCAGATGGCAGCTGCATCTGATGACAGGAGAGTGCCATTGTCCTTGACGGCCACACTCGTTTGTCATGTCACTGGAGGTGTAGTGCATCTCCCCGTCTTCCTACCCTCCTCGTTTCTTTATGCTCTGTTCACGTGTTAATGTGTGAGCCTGCCTCGTCTCCATTCCTGTGAACCTGCTCACCTGTTGCTGCTTATGCAGAGTGAATGAGAGTGAGAATGAGAGAGAAGTAAGGAAGAAGGAGGCAAGTGGATTTTTCTCTTTTCGATTTGTCCTACCACTGCTTTCTTCTATTTTGGTCAATCTCTTTTCCTAACATCCACAAAACCTTTATTTGACAACCCAGCTGCTTTGCCGTGCTATAGTCGTCTTCTGAGCGAGCATGGTGTAAAATAGCAGTCTTCTCCCACTCCATCCTCCCCAAGCTACCCGGTATACCCTCCTTTAACTCGCGATCCGTCTCTCTTTTACTGTTAACTCCAGCTCCGACAATGTTTCTTTACTTTTCTTCCTTTGATTTCACTTTATGCATTTTGTCTCTTTTTTTTCTCCATTCTCCTTTCATCGGTGTTTTTTTTTTCTTTATTCTTTCTTCTTATCCAGCCCTATCTTGCTTTCTACCCAATCCACTATACCTGTCATCTACTTACCAACCAAAACGATAACACTTGTTTAAAAAAAACCTGTTCCAGATGGATAATTTTCTATTTTGTCCCACCATATCAGCTCGACGGTAATCGCATTCATCTTTCAAATATGTCTTATATTTGTCTCGACACAAGAGACCCAGCTCCTGTCTCCCGTGTATCAGGTGGTAAATCTCGATGAATTTCAATCGACGGGATCCTGTTACAGCCAGAAGCCGCATGTGAATAGGACAAGTGCTAACTTTCAAGCCTTCCACTCATTAATGAGCTGGTTGATTACCAAGCATGTACCTGTGAGGGACTGGCCTCCTGCTGCTGGGAAAAAAGACTATGCCGGGAAGATTACAAAAGAATATCATGAAGGTGTCTGAAGAGGAGGATCGCTTGGACAGTTGACTGAATGGGAGAACATAACATAGATTAGCATGATGCCACCAACAGCTAGGATGACTGACACAGGTTTAATTCCTTCCTTGTCATGAAACACCAGTTAGAGAGAAGAAAAGAAAAAGAAGAAAAAGGAAGAGAGAGCGAGAGAAAGATTTCTCTAGACGAAGAAATTACACATGTATTTCTGCATCTTCACCGATAGTCCAATTATCCATGTTCTCATAACTTGTCGTTTCAAGTCGGTATTGCGTGGTGCTTCTGAGATTTGAGAATGTTTATTGAAAACAAATACATGTGATAAGCATTCTTAATTATTGACAATACATAAATACGACCAGGGGCTGCCGACAATAGTCATTTAATGGCTCTCAACAGTTTAAGGTCTATGTGCTGTGCACAGGTCCGAGAAGCGAAGATTGAGTCTAACGAATAAAATATAAAGTGAGGGGAGGGGTTGATACACGAATGAGGATGTTACAGATGAAAGGATTGGAATGTGAAAGGGTAAAAGGGTGGGGAAGAAGAGAGCGATGTCTCCGCCTCCTTCTGTAGAACCACGATATGAAAACTATATATTTTTAAAATGAACCAGTGAAAAGAGGAAAAGTCAGCTAATCGCACAGCGGCATACATCTTTTGCTGATCAACACCCGGGTAGAATTTATGGGGGAGGCGGCGCTAGCTTGTGTTGATTACCCGGGTAGAAGGAAAGGGTGGAAGCCGAAAGGTCTTCTGAAGTCCAATCTCCCTTTCTGTGTTGATGTTTTGAATCGCAGTGTATATCCAGTTTGAGGACGAATTTTAGTGATCAAATTTTACTCTTTCGCTTGGAATACATCGATGATTAGTAATGATTATTGAAATTGAAAATTCATTTATGAACTGAGCATTTAGCAATCCGTACCAAAGAAGACTTAAAAGCTCGAAAGCGATATTTAGTTATTTTACAATAAGAAACACGTGGATTTTCTGTGGCATTTGCAATTAATAAATGATGAAGCTCAGAAGTATACAAAGCGGTGTCTTCTAATGCTCCAAGGAATATTCTCCGCTTCATTTTGTGATAAATATATAATTCTTGAAAGTGATTCAAGCAAACAAGGGAAAGTTACTGAGCTCAAGGTTTCATACTTGATCTCTGCCACTCACACCCTATAATATGGACTTGGTGCTGCATATCACCTAACCAAACAAACATGTATATATATATAACACATACACGTAAGCACAAGCAGAAACAAAAAAGCATCTAAACACAAACATAAACAATCTGACAGCAAACACGAAAATCCAAAAATCCAAACTTAGATAAAAAGTTACAGATTTAGCCAATTCAAATTCTCTTTTTTCAGTGTGAACAGAGGACATCACAACAGTGGAATGTGAGTTAGAAAAACGAGCGCAAAAAATTGTCTGTCAGAGGCAGGCTGTGTTGTTTTGTCGCCGTTGGCGGTCTGGAGACACAGAAGGGATGTTCAGTTCAGATGGCCGGCCTTCCGTTACTGGATCAATCCGTGGCCGGGTCAGTGGTTCCAAGTTCGCTGGTCCTACCTACCATCTGTACCGTGGGTCCAAGTCACTTTTCTGGAGAGGTCGAGGTTCCACTTGAGCTGGAGATTCGTTGCAATACGCAGAGCAGTGTGTAGAGGAATCGTCAGTCACGAATTAAAACTCCACAGAGGGTGAGTACTGTGTGCTCTTAGGTGTGAGAGACATTCATAGGTGACTCTTTCCTCTGGAGCACTCAGTCGGGCACATGTTCCGACGCGAGTAAAACGGAAAAAAAAATTATTGTCAGCCTGGAGACAAAATGTAGAGCTAGATGTTTGTGAAATCTGGCGACTGGTTATGAAAGTAGTTATACTGCTCATTCCCTTGTTTTGATGGTTTATTTTGTTCAATGCTTTGTTGTTGGTGTTTTTGCTGTTCTTTGCTCTTTTGCTTGGTCCACGTTTCACTTGCTCGTTAGTTTGTCTGTACAGAGGTACGTACCTCATATACTTTCGTTTGTTAGTTCGTTCACTTATTATTTGGACAGTGGATGGCTGGATGGTTGGACAAAGAATTTTTACAAGCATGAATTGTACATGCGTGAATGTGTCGTAGCTGATTCATGTAAGATTCAGTTTGTTTTTTCCAAAAAAGCAAACCAAAATTTAAAATTAAAGAATGCCTTGGGATTCGGGAGTGATTAAAAATGTATTCACAAACATACACACATTTTCTAGAAAAAGTTATTTAACTAGTTCCTTGTAACTTAATTTGTTCATGAAGAAGTACTTGCTAATTTAGGCACAAACAATATGTTTGCGCATTTCTAATTGCATGTGGGAAGAAGCATTTCCATATCAATTAAAAAAATAATAGATTTCCTAACCTCTTTAAACATATAACATTTTCCGCAATTTTATCACAGACTAATGTTATTTCACAATTATTTCATATTTTTTTTATCCAAGGCATGCTTGTTTTTCCTTAACTTTATTAATATTTTAAGTAGAATAAAATGACGGTTACAACATCAACCGTAGTAAGTACAAAAGTTATTGTTCTTTTCTTTTGTTGCTATAATCGATTATCTTTACTCAAGTAAAAAATTACACGTACACAATCATGGACTAATCTCCCTAAGTGTTTAATGTACATTAATAAATATCAAATTGATAATGCAATAACATTGATTTTAACATATTTGCTTATACCATTCAAAGTTTATTGCATGCTTCTTTGTGTATATTTACCTGTCAATATGTAACTTTTGGATATGTAGTAATGTTCTGACTTTAAAACAGCTGACCATGTGGCAACATATAACTTGTTTATTTGGTTGCTCTCAAATATTCAATTAGAAATTTTGTTTTGCGAAGCTTTCATCTTTTGGAAGACCCTGACGGGCCACACAGTCTTACGGACATTTCACTTCTGTATTGCAGATGAAGTCTAGAAGAAAGAAAGCCATGTTGTCCAAAGCTTACAGAAAGTTTTTCTAGACAATGAATATGCGACACATTTTTTTTTTTACTCCCCTTGTAACGAAAGTTCGACGGTCAAGGCTGACAGGAGAACCAACACCTGTCTCCAAACCAGGTGAAGCCAAGTGGATCAGATGGTCGTGATGGACGAAACTCTGCTTGGAATCTGGGTGGTGTCTGACACATGAGCTCCTAACTCACAGTCGTTACCCTTCGTTTACCAGCAAACCTGGGCCTCAGGGTGAAAGTATTCACCTCTCACCACAACAAAGACTTTATACAATATATTACCTTTGGCAACACTTTATGGCAAGAGGACAGAGCTGTAATATTGTTTAGGAACCATTCGATCTACTTCGAATATTAAAACAAAAACACATCATGTCCCTCTACATTTTTTCAATATTGAGGTAGTCGAGTGTTCTCTCAAAAATAGAAGAGGATGGAAAAAAATGCATGAATTAGAAGTGTGCCAGATTCTTTTAAAAGTAATTCTTCTTTTGTATTGCACTAATAAATGAGTCTATTGTGTAAATCAACATTATTTTTACATTTCAGGAAAAAAATCTGTGTATAAAAGAAATGAAAATTTTAAAGACTTTCATGACTGTCGAACACCAAATGTAATAAATAAATAAGCTACCCAATATTAAAATCAGAGAAATTGGAGAAAAATCATAACCGGCGAGAACCTGGTATAGCAGTTAAACTAATTCACTGACTAATAAATATTTTTATGTTTGTTTTTTTTTTTAAATTTTGATAGATTATTCGTGCAATCCATTCTCAAATGATAATGAATCTTTGCTGATAAGTCGATCAAATTGTCTTTGAGCTTAGCTACCGATGTATACATGTGTGTACGTCAATACTCCTCTTTACTGGTAACTCAAAATTCACCTTTAGTTGTGTAAGTATGTTTTACATTTTTTATGCATCGATATTCATATATGAATAGACATCAGTATGCATCCACTGTTATGTGTCAATGTTCTTTTTCATGCAGTACTTCATTTTGACTTTTTGCCGTCCTCCTTGTCACCTTTGCACCGTCACGCTTGCACAATGTCCTCGACCCTAGAGTTTCATTTCTGCTAAATGAAGGGACAGAATGAAAACAGAGAAAAGAAGTTAGAAATGTTACATATAGCTGTGCTGCTTGAGTACAAAGAAACCACGACGATACTCCCTCCTCTTCCTCTTCTCTCCTCTTCCCCCGTCTTAAACTCGACACCAGTGATAGCATTTCGGAATCTTCAAAAGCGGGCTTTCTCATCTTTTGACATCTTTCAGAATTGTGTTTTAGTCCAGTCCAAGAATTTCGAGGTATCGGGTTCACCAACACCACCCCAGAGCACGCAACGGGGGCAAAGAAGAGCGTGCAAAAGTGAGTCAAGCCACTGAACACTCACACGCTCACTTCGTCACGCGCGACCCTGGAGCGACACCAAGCGGTGGTAGTTGAACGTGAAGACAAGCACCTGTTGGAAACAACAATGGAGAAGAAGAGATGGAGGATAAAGTTTGGGAGTGATCGTGGGGGAGCTGCATCGGTCGATTAGTCTGTGGTCGTCTAAGTGATATAATTTGAAAGTTCTTTCCTCGTACTCACCGTGTGACATCGCAAACTACATCCTCAGGTCTTAAAAAATCTTTTACACAAAGAAATTATAATATTTTACATTTAAAGCACACGTAGAGATAAAACAGGTACCTTGTAGATAGAAAATCGTAAAAACGATTAAGAGTTTCATTGCTTTGTTTCTTTTTTTTCACTCTCTCGGAGTAATACTAATGTAAGACATCCAATTTCCATTGTCACTTAGAAATTTGTGTTGCTACACAAGACAAAAGAAGTATTCGACTTTCATTTCTGAGAATTTGCAATTTGTTTTTTTTACTGTGGTGTGCCATTTAGTACTTTCTTGGTAGACACTACAATCTTAGCTCTTTTTTCTTTAAATATGTTGAATGCGTTTCGTCAACAATCCTTCAGTCCCTTTCCATCTTTCTTTTTTCTCTCTCTTAAGTTAAATTCTAATCTGCAACAAAAATCTCTCATCAGATTTAAAGATCTGCATTTCAATAAATTATATCGCTCCATAAATGCCTAATATACAAATATGAAACCCCTGACCCTTTCATCGGTAACGGCATTGCCGTTATCATTTCAACTGTGGGTTCTGACGACAGACAATAGCTCATGGCGACGGACAATAGATAATGGATACAATGATGACATACAGGGGTTTATGACAGAAGACAATAAAGGAGTCAGACAATGGTAATTAAGGTAACCGACAATTATACATTGGCTTAAGGAAGCAAGGAGCAGCTGACAATGCAATTTCATGACATCACATTCTTTGTGTCAGTGGCAATGGGTCAGATGATGTCAGATGATGTCAGGACAGTTTATTAATTTTTTTATGCTGAGCACGAGGCTAAGAGCACTATTCTGCTCAAAGACGGTCGTTTTGTCATCGTCATAACCAGCATTACTTCACATCCCCTGTGACAATGTAAGATTATTATATGTCACAGGCCTGTCACCTGCAGATGACTGACACTAAAAGGGTTGTATTGTAGACCAGCGTTTCCGCCTGACATAAATGTTGAAATAATGTCTCCATATAATAATTCCAAATAATGTTTCTCTTTGCGTTAATGTCGAACTATTTCCATCGTCTGCTTTCTCTTTGCACATTTTCAATCAGTTTAGGTTGTCAGCAAAATGTAGTTCTCTTCTACTGTTAAAAGGAAACAATCCCTGCGTCTCTCATTCAAAATTTAAAAAAAAAGAAGAAAACCAACCAACCAACACAGAGAAATACAAACAATGAAAGAGAGGAAAGATAAATAAAAGAAGGAAAAGAGTAAAGAACAAAGAAGTAATGGGGTGGGGTGAGAGAAGGATATTGTAACAGACAGTATTCACTCCCTCCTTCAGGTGCCGGGTAAGGGGCTGTAGGGAAACAATTAAACCCTTGACCCTTTTT
Organism: Pomacea canaliculata; assembly: GCF_003073045.1. NCBI lineage: Eukaryota > Metazoa > Mollusca > Gastropoda > Architaenioglossa > Ampullariidae > Pomacea > Pomacea canaliculata. Next base: position 30,655,910 of record NC_037592.1, on the reverse strand, counting down.
TTTACAACCTGAAATAGTTTTGAAGTGACGCGATGTCGTGTCCAGGTTACTCTTGTTTTGATACTGTTGAAAGTTTGATATGTCACACTATCTTCTCTCGGCCTCACCATCTGGGCCTTGGGTAACGCCGATAGCGTGACAAGGGGCGATGTAGTGGGTTCAGGGTTGATTCCACCCGAAGACAGCGGCTTTTGCGCACCTGATGACTGGGTCTGATACAGGCTACAGCATCAAGTGTAGCTGCCAGTGTGGTCTCTGTATGTATCACTTTCATGGGGGGAACAGATCAGGTGGCTCATACAGTCAGGTAAACAATGTAGAAAGTATGCAAATCTCTCTCTCTATCCTGGCTTATCTGGCAGGAGTAATCTTTTTAGTAAATTAATGTAATTGTTTAGTTTGGTACAACAAATGCATGTGGACATTGATAATATATTTTTGCGTATTTCTAGAGATTTTGGTCAGTAATAAACTGATGTTATTTGTTTATTACTTACATTATTTTAGTATTAATTCGTGACGCCGATTGTTGTGCATGATGTAGAAGAATCTGTCCTTCCACTGAAGAAGAACAAGGATGAGTCCGACGAATCAATGTGTGAGTTCCTCAAAGAATTCTTTATCCTCCATTGCTCCTTTTCTGTTACTTTGTTTTAGCTATCAAAAATGTCATTTTTCCTGATACATCGACAGACACTACTCAATCGTTACACAAAAAGTGATTAAAAAAACAACAAAACTATGTGTAGCATTCGTCGATTTCGAGAAAACGATTCTGTAAGTAGGGAAAAACTTAAGAATGTATTGCAGAAAAATAGTACCACCGCAAAATGCTTAGAGCTGTCAAGCCCAAGTTTGAAGCTGTTGGGGACGAAGCAAGGTATGATCACGTGACAACTTTTCACTCTGTCGAATGTCCCAGCCAAGCCAAACGGGGTCGGGGGTAGGGGTCGCGCAGCCTCGCGGGGGTCACCGCCATCAGGGATGGTCACGGGAACACAACACACTCGCTGTCAGTCAATCGTCTTTGTTTCTGTTAACAAGAGCTTCTGCCTCTTCGACTTTCTAAACGATAGATAATACTATAATTATTAGTGCAGGAGTAACGCTAAATAAAAGATTGAAACAAGCCCTGTAAGCCCCAGATATCTTGTTTTTTTCTGTCGCTTCGCTTGATTTCTTTTGTATTATTTATTTCACTCCGGGTTTCTTTGCATGGCTGGTAGAAGTAATTGCTTGGGTCTTAGAGCTGGTCATGAGATCTGAAAGGATTACTGTAATGCATGTGTCTTCTGTGTTTGAAATGCTTGGAAAGAGATGAGATAAGATATATAGTGTTGCTTGAAGGCCTTTATCACAAGAAACCAGAGTTCGGAAAGGAAAATAGTATGGTCCACTGAACTGTACGTAGTCATTTGAAAAATATTGCTCACTACTAGGCCTTTAAGAGAACAGACAAGCAAAAAAAAAGAAAAAAAATACATACATATATACGAACAAACGCAAATGGAATATATATATATAGAGAGACATGCATTATTGCTTTCTGATCCACACCCGAGGTATGCAGCACGGTGACGGAGTCAAGATCAATTGTTTCTTATCCAGGTAAGCATCAGGTGTGTATCAGCTCTCTGCGGCGTGCGGTCTGTTGTCACCTGATACCAGATCCTTGTTAAAGACATTTTGGCGCCGTCAGTATGAGAAAATCTTTCCTTTGAATCAATTTTCTTTCTGGGTGGATATTTTGACATTTATAGGTAGTAAGCCTATCCGCTTGCTCATTGTGAGCTGATCTTATCACCGTTGTTTGTGTCTACGTCTCTCTGTCTGTCACAGTGTGTGTGTGTGAGAGAGAGAAAGAGACAGACAGAGAGAGAGAGTGTGTGAGTATATGAGAAACAATGACAATTAACCAGAGGTAAAGTAAGTAAATGTAATACTTCCATTTAGGGAGAGAGAGAGAGTGTGTGCTTCAGAGATAGAGAGAGAAAGCTTGTTTCTGTACATGTGAGTGAGAGAGTGTGTTTTTGTGTGTGTGTGTGTGTGAGAGAGAGAAAGAGAGTGATATAGAGAAGACAGAGTGTATGAATGTGCATGTTTGTGAGATAGAGATAGAGAGTGCGTGAGAGAGAGAAAAGAAAGTGTGTGTATGTATGTGTCTGAGATAGAGCAAGAGTGTTCGTTGTGTCCGTGTGTGTGTGTGTGTGTGTGTGTGTGTGTCATAGTGTGTGTTTGAAAGAGAAAAAGTGTGTGAAACGGAGAAAGAGACAGCATGTGTGTGAGAGAGAGGGAGAAAGAGTGTGTGTATGTGTGTGTTTTGCCTATAACGAATCTATTCCTTTGACTCTGTATTCCATGGCTTATGTTTCTTAATGTTCTTTAGAAATGCTTTATTCTCTCTGTCAAATGATTTTTTTTATTCTGTACCAACACACACTCACGCACGCACACACACGCACACAAAAAACACATGCACAAACGAGTGAGGGAGTGAGAGAGAGAGGGAGTGAGTGATATAGAGAGTGAAAGAGAGAGGGAGGAAAAGAGGGAGGAAACATTGCGTTCCGCCACGCAGTAAATCTTTCCTTCTGTAGTTAGCGACATCACCAAATTCTTGTACCAGATGATATCGTTTTTGTATCAGAAGAGCATGTCGGTTGGCGGCGTTAATTCCTTTTAGTATAAAGAAGCCAAGTGGGCGGACACTCAGCATTACCTTATCCGCGAGGCCAAGTATCATTTATCCACACTTTTGCGATAAGACGATTAGTAACATAACGTTTTACAATTCAGGTTTATTTTTGCGCGAAGTACTTGTTACCTCCACTATTATTCTCCTAAGAAACCAAGTGTAAGGTGGCAGCAGAAAAAATACACGCTTCCACGATCAGTTGTCTCTCTTGACCCGAGTTGCGTCCCCTAGTCTCCCAAAGAATGGCCTGAGTATCGTAATGTCGCCGTATCCTATACAGACACAAAACACATAACAAGTCCGCCTAAACATCAGTCTACCGCTGTGAGAAAAAATTAAATATCATGGCCATTATTCATTCTGCCTGCTTTTTATCCCATGATGCTTGTTGTCGGGGTAGCGGTTGAAACCTAATCATGTTGGACGATACCGTGCGGCGTAACTTGGTCGTCGGTGGACCTCAATGAGAGGCATTGTGTGCTTGTGTGGGAGCATCGTTAATAGCACATAACACTGCAGGATTCTGGCATACTCACAAAGCCTTGACAGCTGTTACAAATGAAGTAAGTGATGGGTGCATCTTAGAAAGTACAGGTTATAACAGGTGAAACTCGACTGGAATTATGGGGCTTGGAGGGGATCGGAATACGAAACACACTTATCAACAAGCGAACATGCATGTAGATACACGCAAAGATGATCGTTTGAAAAGACATGCATTTCAAACTTCTTTCTTTACGCTCATAGTAAGCAAACGCACACATTTACACGCATGCGCAGTCAGTGTATAGTACGCAAGATCCGAGACAGGACATGAATCGCTTCTTTCGTATATGTTGCACCCGTTACATCCATTATCAATCAATCTATATGTAGTTATTTTGTTTACAAACTAGTGTATTCACGTGTAACTTTACTAAATTGTTTCTGAAACGATTTCTGTTGCGTTTATTCAAACTAACAAACATTCCGACAATGAAACGGTTCAAGCGATGAACGATGTCTTCTAGTCGTTAGAAACAAATGTGCAAATAAAAATGCCTCGTCGTGTTTACAAACTTTCGATGCCAATCATGAGCACATTTGTGCGCATGTGCGCGACCGATAAACGCCCTCTAAAGTCGAGAGATATTTTCTTTCAAACAATGCAGGAAGAAAGCTGAAAAAAAAACAAGACGAGCTCCTAAATCTCCGTCTCCACCTCTTCTCTCCTAAAATCTGAGGAAGATACATGATTGTGTACTTTACAAGAACCAATCCTGAAAAGGTTCTCTCTGTCTTTCTCTCTTTCTCTCCCCCTGCTCCCCTCAAGTGCACTTAGTTGCCGAGTGTGACGGGAGGAAAGATAAAGGAGGTCAGTGAAAAACAGAGACAGGACTCAAGAAAAAATATCTATGGCTTGCCCTCTTTCTTTTCTGGCTTTCGTTTCCTTGTTGACTGTATTTTAACAAGCACGAGTAATGTATTTTGATAAGCAGGACTAATGTGCTTTGTTAGAAAGGATGGCGCGTGTCTTATCTTTCGAGGAGAAAGCTTAGCTTCTTTCAAAAGTGATCGCCTGACAGCGTTAGGGTTTACGCGATCCCGAGTTCGAATTCGACACCTGGTAATTTGTGCTGCGTCTTTTGTTCAGGCTGTAATTAAACTTTTTTTTACTGACACATGAATGCAAGATAGTTTTGTTTCACCCCACCTTCACCAGGACGCGTTTCTAGACACGTTGAACATGTAACATGTAACCCATTTAAGTGGAAACCGTTGTTCTGTGGGTTTTTTTTATAAGCGAGGCGTTTGTTGGTTAATTGATTATTGTGATGGTTTGAGAGCTGAAGACACTGCCGTTACTAGAAGAATGGCCTATGTATGTGTGTTTGGGGAGAGGAGAGAAGAAAGCGAAGATGGGGGAAAAAAGCAGAAGTACAGAGAGTCTAGTCCTTGTCGTAAAGAAAGATATCTTCTTGTACCTTTACCTGATGACATACTTGTATATATCTTTCATTTCTTTTGTGTGATTTGATGATATGCAAAGGTTGACGGAATGCACTGAACAAAAATAATAAAATATAAAGCTTTTAGAGTTATCTATAATCTACACCCACATCCATCTCTACAGCTCAGCTGCAATACTTAAGGACGGCTGTAATACTTTGCCTACCTGAAGACCTAGAGCCAGAGAAATTTCCTCCTTGCATGTGTTCAGAAGTGCATCTTCTTTGTAGAATCACTCTAATGCTGCATGCTGACTAGAGAGTTGTAGATTTTCCCTACTTACTGTAAGGTACAGTTTTCTAAAGTCCTGGTGAATGCCTTATTTAATTTCTTGAAATACACGCCTACAAGCATCACCATGTACAGAAAGTAACCAAAGGAGTCACGTCCAGTAGGCTCCAAAAAAGGGGATAACGAAAGATGTGTGCTCACGAGGGCTCTAAGCTTTGGTACAGAGCGGAGGATAGCAGGCTAGACTCTAGAACATGGCGTGCATCTTCGTACATAGGGATCATCAGTTGTCCATTCGCATGTGTGCTTGGCTTCACAATGTCACCAAATCCAGGCATATGCGCTTACTTCCACGCACGAAGACAACAAAGTGGAGGAGCTTTACAATCCAGATTACAAAGATAGTGCAGAAAAAGGACATCCTCGTTGCACTCGGTGGCTGGAACGTCAAGGTCGGCCTACCACCAATGGGCAACAACGGTAAAAAGAGGAAACAACCCTGGGTCACGAAAGAAACCATAGATCTCCGTGACCTAAAGAAGGGCCTTTAAGAGAGAAAGGAAATGTAAAACCGAAGCAAGTTAACTTTGCCACCAGGAAAGTGACAAAGATAGCTAGAGAGAACTAGATCGAGAGCTGTAGAGGAGGGAATATCATGTGGTGATAAGAAAAAAGGCCTACCTACTCAAGATCCTCACCAAGTAAGGTCAACAAATGACCTCAGTCACCGATGACAATGGCCAGTCAAATACAAAAACTTCTGACATCATTTAATGCATTTTTATTTCATTCAATACAAATTTTAAAATCAAAGTTAATTTTTTACTAATCTACTTTACTGATTGTTGAATAACCAGAATGTCAATGCGAATAATTTTCTTGAGTGTAAGGTAATCACATTAAAATACAATTACCAACAAAAAGAAACGAATTTGCAGGACAAAGACTCTTTAATAAAAGATGGATTGCTCCTCTCTCACCCTCCCCACAAAAATTATAAAAAAACAAAACAAACAAAAAAAAAACAACTGAAACTGTGAAAATATAATCTGGACAGATGCTTGACTATAACTCATCCATATCGATATCTCTGCAGAACAATAAAAGCGTCTGCCTCCAGTTAGTTGGTTCGCCGCAAACAGAGTTGTTGATCATGAGACGATTTTCTCGACGAACGAACCGTTGGTTTACACAGTTACAGGGCGCATGCGCAGATAAGGCCTTCCTCGGACTTGAACTGATACTGTGTGGTGAAGGGCGGACAGCAGTAGTCCGAACCAGGGATTCGTGGACTGTCCTTCAGGCAGCACATAGGATCCGTGTCACACGGTGCAATTCCTGAACGAAATCAGTCTCACAAGTTTATGACAAAGCTCAAGAAAAATGTCTTGAAACAAACAGAATTTCTACCATTTCTAACATGGCCATTTGTTATGTGATCTACATTAATGATTCAGATTAAAGTACCAACGATAGTTAAAGCCTTTTATTTATTTCTCTCTCTCTCTCTCTCTCACACACAAGAGAGCGAGAGAGGCAGTTTGAATGCAACAAAAGCTTTAGCTCCAATTAGTGGTTGACTGTGTCAAATTACCTTCTCATTACTGTAGTCCTAATGGCATCACTTACCGGAGCGGTCTGTAGTGAGACACTGAGCTCTGCGGAAGCCACTGCTGGTGGACTTGCTGATGCTGTTGTAGTATTCCAACAGTCGGCCTTGTGACGTCCTCGCCGGAGTCACAGCAAGAACCAGTCCCAAGGACTAGGAGAGTCTTCATCATGCTAGGTCGCCAGTGTAGAGAGACTGCGGAAGTAAACGTTTACAAAGAAAAAAAAGGTTTACATAAATCGGAAATAACGAATTACAGAGGAAACTCAGTTGTGTGTATATATATATATATGTTAATATTAATTAGATTAAAAAAAACACACACAAAAGGGGAAGTCACATGGTTACACCAAGAGGGACGACAGGTATATAGAGAGAAAATATTCAGGGTTACCTACAGAGGAACTACATGCTCATAGAAAATATAGGGTCATGTGTTTATTTGTAATGTCATTTCATTATTTATTGTGTAATTTCTTTGTTATCGTTGGTCAACGCTAAGAGTGTGACCAGCTTGGGTTGTAATGCTGTGCGATCTAAGCAAATAATAATAATAATAATAATAATAATAATAATAATAATAATATTATTCATATTCATGTTTCTTGGTATGATTCTTTGTTGATCACAAGCAAAAATGTGCACGCCAGCCCTCTGACAAACATGTACATACAATCTTTGACCAGATTCATGTTGTTCAATGTGGGATTTGTTTACCTGACGGATATATAATACATTAGCCGAACGTAGTCACGTGCTAAACCATATGTTCCAGTTTACAAGTCTCCTGGAAAATTACATGTCCTCGGAATCCCTGAGTGAAACATACATGAAGCGCGCGCGTGTATAGGTATGCATGCAGGCATTCCAGGGGAATTCATCTCGGGTTTAAATTTTAAAAAAATTCGTTCTCATAAATCGTGTACATCAACGCACAGACCCTGTGTACATGGGCTGTTGAAAGCTCCCTCAACCGCAAAACGTAAGTGTCGTACAGGTAGATATGACAGAAATTATAATCTTGTAAAATGAAAAATCAAACACAGCTTACCTGTGATAATAGTGTTATTAAGAGATTAAAATCTCCTGACATCCAACTGCGAGGCGAGCGAGACAAAAATAAGCTTACTAAAACGCAACAGGAACGACCTTGACGGATGGCAAATTTAAAAAAGAAAGAAAGAAAGACATTGTCAAGTTTGTACATCATCCTCTGAAGAGGAAGAAGTCATTTTCTCTCTGTCAACTGGGCGCCTTGGCACCTGCCAGCGTACGTAAATCTCTCTCCTTCTCCCTCCCTCTCTCTCTTTCACCTGGATAGCTGTCCGAGTTACAGTTAATATTATTATTATATAAAATTTTCGTTGCTGCTTAATAGGGAGAGATTTTCTAAACAAAGAAATTAGCAGTTTATTTATTACTAATTTTTACCATACCCTTATTACAATTACTGACACCATATTATATAGGGAGGACACCCTAGCTATTCAAACCGGTTAAACCTGCATTTCCTCTTTTTTTTGTGAGGAAGAGGATTTAGGAAACTAAGTGCAAGTCGAAAAGTAAGTTGGTCTTGGTGTATTTTCCGGATTCCCAGGGACTGACGTCACGTGAATGGCGCTCGAGGAAAGTGAAATGAGGTGAGAGGTAGCAAACGTGGACACAAATCATCAGTTAGACGACAACCGTCACACAGCGCCATCTGGAGCAGCCAGAGAAGTGTGGTCGTCAGAGGAGATAAATGTGAAATACATACTCGGTAGATCTCAGTGACAGGGGTGTCCTAAACTCACGATATCTCTTGCTCGTAGCTTCACAAACCACGTTTCATAATCTCACCTCCGCTTTTGAAGAAGACCTAAAGACATTCGTAGACGACAAGGCGACAGCGTGAAGGACCATCACGATTATTAAAAGTTGTCTAAGGAAACCATTTGTAAGGAGGAGTGAGGTCTTCCAATTAAAATGAGGACAACAGAGGCTATTCCAGGGGTGGGCAAAGGACGGCCCACGGACGTATTTGGACCGGCCCGTCTGCTAAAATGTGAAGTGCACTTGCTTTCATATTTTTATTCAGACTAGATTAATTTGATTAAAATTTAATTTATCAAGTACAACAGCTTAGCAAGCATCAGTCAGTAACATTCCAACACAGACAAAATACAAAATAACAAACAACACAGCTGACATGTATGATGGAGTCGTTAGAGAGCATCAGGGGTGGGTGCCTTCAAAGTAAACGCTGGTTTTAAAGTTTAATTATGAGCTTCACTTTACAGAATAAATTCGGTGAGTTTTTGTTTGCTTGTTTGTTTCGTTGTTTTTGAAGCAGCTACACACGCCATAAGATTTTGTGAACTAACACCTTTAAATCCTTTAGAATGGTTTAATAAAACCCATCAAAGGAAAGATAAATGTTGAACGTCTCCGAAGAATTTTCAAGGATAATTAATTTATATCAATGGCACTGTATTGTGTGTACACCTCTTCGTGACACCATACTTCATTACATTTCCTTCTCGTGACATCCAAACAGCAGTATATAACGAGTCGGATTTCTGCAACAAGAAATAAAACTATAAAGCTTCATATGTTAAGTCCAGGAAACGCCAGAAAGATTTGTAAGCACTGTTCTTCCGATGGTGATTGCACCACTGCACTGTTTTTGTTTGGACCATGTCTCGCACCTAGAGCAGTGGTCCTCAGGAAGGTCCTCATGGCTGAGGACAAGCTTTATCTGAGAAGTGGAGGAAGTCTGTCTTCAGTGACCGACTTTTTGACAGACGTGAAGAGAGTCGTCTACCTTCAAGTGTCCAGTATTTTTTTTCTTCTCGTCTAATCTTTCTGTGGGACCTTAGATTTTCGTTATTGTTCCTCCCGAGCATAACAACAGAACCGCTAGCTTTCCGAAAAATCCCGGGACTGACATTCCTTTCTTACGCAGCGACGTCCTTCTTTATATTCTATACCTTCTCTCTGGCAGTGCAAACATCTTTATCAATCAAAAAAAACAAAAACAAAAATAAAAACAAAACCAAAAAATAAACTTCTTTCTCATTCTTTCAGCTGCCAAGAGGGTCATCAGTCATGCTGACATGTCATGGTGACTCCCTGATTAACTTCTAAAATGCACGAGCCGACAGGTGAATGTTGAAGATGGAAGTCCCGTGGACAAGTTGCTTCATGCAGAACGTGACCTGCATTTCAAACACACTTGTGCCGAAATGAAGTCACATGCACTCAGGGCGGAAACGAGCAGAGTTGGCACGTGCTGACCTCATGTGCATTTATTTTATAGTGTGACTGACGGCTGCAAATACACAGGGACGCCGACAGTTGAAAATGAGGCGGAAAATGAAGAATACTGGCAATGTTTTGCTCTCAAGAGTTCTTGCTGGCGTGACGCTTTGGGAAACGAACACCTCGACAAGCAAAAAAGAAGAAAAAACCAAACCAAACAAAAACAAAACAAAAAAACCCACAAAAACAAACAAACAAACAAAAAAAAAAAAAAAAAAGAAGAAGAAAAACGAACACAGAGCTAGCGCTTACGAGTGACTGTTAGGTCATCGTCGTGTCGTGGCTAACGCCTAACCCCTACACCTGTAAACATTCTCTGTGGTTGAGAAGCCAAGACAGACTTCTCAGTTTCTCAGCGCTCTTCTTTCTTACTGGACTGAAAGTACATTCCTTTGTCGCATCCAGCTTCTTAACCCTGATCTATTGTGTTTTTAGAAAAACTTTGTCATGTGAGCATGGGCTGACAGGAGGGTTCCATGCACGGCCCACATCTTATGACCAACGGGAGCTTTATACACCTGAATCTGAGTTCCAAAATGGAGGTTGTATGCATTAGAACCTGTTTCTTCTCCGAAACTTGGAAAGTGACCTCCTTCATCAATTGAAGGCGTGTTCTAGAGGCAAAGTTTGAAACTGTAGGTTTGTACAATAGCATATGTATTACTTTGCTCGTTACTTTTTTGGTGAAAAGGGCAAGGGTGGGGGTGTGTGAACGGAGACAGCAGACAAATAGGCTTTACCTCCCCCTTTCTTAGCTTCTCACTGGTGCGTGGCAACAGACCATAGGTCTGTATAACAGAAAGATAAGTTGTGCGCTACAAAAAATCATCTGCTGGAGTGTTCCCCGCTGCCATGCCTGTCATGAGATGAACGATGAGACACCAAAGTAAAAATCAAAGGCCCATCGGGACCCCCCAGTGCCTCCTCACACCCATCTTACCCCGTTTTAAAAAAAAAAACCATTTTGGCCAGTAGGAAGTCAGCGTGGATGATCTGCTTCTGTCAAGACTAGATAAACAACTCCTTGACAACATATGCAGGGGGTCGCCGCTAGGAGTCTCTCTTGTTCCAGCCAGCACCCTGCCTACGGCTGGCGGGACAATGTGCCCAACGTCTTCATCCTTGGCGGCTCTGGTTTCCCGTGGAACAATGTGGACACTGTTCCCTGTGTTGCCAGGTCATCTTACAGGAAAAATATTGGGCGCATTTCGACATGCCTGCATAAAAATATTCTGTGTATCGCTTACTTATCATCGACAAGGGTACATTTTTGCTTCGAGTTCAGGCAGGCTCAAGTCACAGTTTCAGACCAGTTTGCTGTTTAAAACGCATCATTAAACAGCTGCCTCACTTAATGTCAACCAACATGTATTGAGGAGACGTATTGAAACAGGAGTACGCAAGCATAGAATTATTGACATAAAAATATAATCACACAAGAACGCGCGCGCGCCCACGCACACACACAACTATTAAGTTTTTTTAACTTATTTATTCCTGCTACGAAAGTATTAATTTTCTTCATCCCCGGAAAAATATTTTTGACCAAGTTTGGCAAAGTTTTCTTTTTATATCATTGTCATGTAGAAGCTTTGCCCCTCTTGAACGTCCGTCCATATTTATTTGGGTTAAGGTTTTGAAGAGAAACATGGACTGTGACACAAGGCTTCTATCACGTATCTCAAAGAACTCTTGGCTACACAGGTGGGGAAAACACTAGACATGCAATGTGCAACAAAAATGTTATTGATTTCTCATCGAACTACCTTCCCCATTGGAAACTCTCAGCAGCGGTCGAAAACTTGATTGTATATAAAGCAGATTATAGTACATTATGAAATTATACATTATATGTACATTATGAAATAAAAAAGAAAATTAGAATCATAGCGCATCGTACCGAAAGTAAATAGCACAGTAGGTAATAGGACACATAACGTATCGTCGGCCAAGGTGCATCGGTGTTTCTCTAGACAGCGGGACCATGTCTTTATTTTTTTTTTTTCAGCTGCAACGAGATGGCAAACAAATGGATCCCCCTCCCTAAGTGGAGCGGACTGATGCCAGAAAACCGCCCGCCACAAAAGAAGGTGTTTTACCTAAATGATTAACTTTGCAAGTGGCTGAGGTAACACAATATGTAGGAGTGGTCTTACTTGTGATCACAAGCCCTCGTACAGAGAGGGGACAAAAGTCTGGCGGCTCTAGCTCTGCCTGTGACCGAACACTTTTTTCCATGACTGTTTTCTCGGGCACGAATTAGCATTGTTAGAAAGCGACAATTGCGTTTTTCTTCGGTGAGAAGAATGAGAAAAGCAAAGAGCGGCTGAAAAGGAGTGGGAGGGACCGCAATTATCAGAATCTGGTATCGTTTTGCCGCGCCATCTACAGAGGACAGGCAAGAACCTACATTCCTAATGGACCACTGATGCGTGACATGTAATCCTGCCTTTCCTGGCGTTGGCACGCCTCAGAGTTGTTTGTTTGTTTGATTTTTTTTATGGGAGAAGGGAAATTTTTGTTTTTTCTTTTATTTTAGGCGTGTGCTGTAGCTGGTTTGCTCCACTGATATAATGTCAGGTGTGAATTCATGTTTTAAATAATTCTATTCAGTTTTTTTTTCCTCCAACCCCCCGAAAGAGTTTAGCCACGTTGGGTTCTCACAGTTTCTCCATCAAAGCGAGATCGCGGGTTTGGCGTGTGACTCTTCCCCTTCAGCTTCAACCTTAGGCTTGTTGAGACGAGCTTGTGACCTCTGCTAATATTCCCTCCAGGATATGTTCTTGTCTGTGCCTGTTGGGTACTGATCGACCCACTGGTAGAGTGACTGATCACGAACGTCGTCCTTTTGTGAGGATGCAGGCTTTGGTGAGGGTTAACCTGTGACTCTGGGAGAACTCCAACACCGGAGACCCTGTTGGTTCGTTTCACCAACTCCAAGGACCCCACCCTGTTAACTCATAGCTGATATGCGTCTGGGATGACATTTTGCTTTGAAGTCCCTGTTTACGCGAGGATGTCCTTTCTCGATACCGTTCCGACTGCCTTCTCGTGTAACAGTTCCATTTCTTTGTTCCCATGGACAGACGTGGGAACGTAACCTGGATGGTAGTCAGATGATAGAGAGTAGCCTGCTGGAGGGACGGGTGGGGAGCAGCTGAGAACTGTTACAGTCACGCCTTTAAGTGTTCGCATCTTAATACTGATTTTATGAGAAGATCCAATGTTTCGTCAATCTAACGGTGGTTCTAATGCACGGTTTACATAATTAAAACTGGGATTTATGGGGCCACAGGCTAATACAAGTCCCATTAAACTGAAAACAAGCAATTAAAGAGCTGGTTAAATGACTTGAATAAAAGGACAATATTCACGATATAAAGACATAAAAACATGTTTTGTTCATTTTGGATTGCAATAACAAAGAAACAGTACATTTTTTTAATTTTCTTAAAGTGACTACAAACACAGCAAGCAAGTATACACATTTTAATTTGAATATTCTGACATTCTTCCAGCAGTAGATAATTTCTGTATAATTATGTGCCATCAATCACACTCATACATTTAACACACACACATACATACACGTTTTGCAGAGCGTGTACATGACACCATTCCACTCACACTTTGGGTTTTGCTGTTTTCCCATCAGTTCTTCTGAGAAATATCTTTGCTTTTTTAAAAAAAAGTGCTGTATTGTCAGCTGAAATGTGATAACTCTTTTCATGCGAAAAATCCAAACAAGAACCCCAACATACACACCAGTAACACAGCACATATATTGAGAACGTGTTCCCAGTGTGATGGCAGGTCGAGGTCGAAAGTGTGCCTGGGGTTACTTTTGTCTTCAACCCTCGACGTCCAGCTCGTAGTCTCACCTCTGCGACTCCCGTCTTGCTGGCCATCTGAAAGTTCAACCACAGACCCTCGATGAATAGCCACGGTAACCCTTACTCTTTGATACAGCGCTCTACTGTCAGCATCTAAAATCAGTAGTATGGAGCTGTTCAGCTTCATATTTCATTGATATTGTTGTCTAAGCGGTGTTAAGGCATTTAGCTTTCAAGAACTGGGATTCCCTTTCTTCCACTTTGCAGCTGCACGTGTTACTTTATAATTTTAGTACTGAAAGAATTCTGTTAAACTACCCCATTACATGTAAAATTACATTAATCACATACCGCATTCTCTGTTATCTTGTGTTATAAGGTAGCTGATATCAACATATCGCAACCGAAAGTCCGTTGTGGTTTATGTTCCTTGCGCAATGTCCACCATGTCAGACCCCTGATCTGAAAAAAAAAAAAATACAAGTTTTCCATGAAACTTCAACTGGAAATACGATAATAGTGATGACAATGATATAGACATAGATGATGCTTGTCTTTTACCTACCGCTTCTTTAGGCTGCGCATGCGTAGTGAAACTTACTGCCATCGCTACAGTGGCGGTCACTGCCAGGACGATGACAGAGAAGTAAGTAAAGTGGACTCTCGCAACAATGGCGGGCCTGGTGTCCTCTTCACCGCATCCAGGTGCAGGGTACAGAAAGTCCAGCACCAGCCGCGTTATACCAGTTGCCTGCCCGGCGAGTACACCCCAAAAGGCTCCCTTCACAGAGTGATTTTGAACAAGAGACAGGAAGCTACTCAAATATCTTTCTTTTTTCTATTTGCAAAGAAGGAAAGAAGTCCACCACATTCAGAGAAAGCTTATTATGTTAGTTCAGTACGAATTTCTCCCCATAGTACGCAAGAGAAGAATGCAGCTTTATTTCAAATTTATATCGGCAGATATGTAAACACACAAAGAAGAGGAGGGGTGTGTGTGTATGAGGGGGGGGACGGGGAGAGAGAAAGAAAGACAGAGACGTACCCTTTCATTTAGTCGAGGAACAAATATAGGCCAAGAGGAAAACTGAACAGATAGGGGGAGCAATGTAGCCTGTCACCGCTTGAATGTACATGAAGAGTTGTCCTTCTTGAAAACGTATAATGAGGGGATCCAGGCCACACTTACAATCACCAGAGCTGCTACAAACAACCTAAAACACACACACACACACACACACGGAAACACTTACACTCAGAGAAACATAAAGTGACGTATATACAGACACATAGAAGCGCGCGCACACACACATACAAACACACAAACATATCAATACAGAGATACATCCACAGCTACACACGCGCCAGCACCAACACACACATACATATATGCACGCACACACATACAGACACAAGCCCAAACAGCGTGAACACAAAATCACAAGTGGATCAGGATGTATGCACATACAAATGATAACACAAGCCGAAAGTTGTGGACTCAAAGCAAGACTTACAAAAAAAATGTTGTTTTCTTACCAACATTGTTAGCTTTTATTGAAATTTCATAACTGTAAATTAAGCATCCATTATGGATCTGCAAATTCCATAACAGGTATTTATACCTTTTGCTGAAACAAACGTATTTGAATTACAGCAATGAAATAGCATCACATCCACTGTACCTGCCAACTATCAGCAGCTGTTTCTCGCTTGCACTAGGTCTGACTTTTCGCCACACGTCCATGGTAAAGAGTGTGGCCGCAGAGTTAAAGACAGAAGTCAAAGAGGACATGAGAGCCGCCACCATAACCGCCATTAGCAGACCGCGCACACCTACAGCACAGGAACAGAAAGAGATGCACATACAACAGCAGAAAAACAAAACCTAAATGGGCAACGGCAATCAGACAGAAAATTCAACAGACGGCGAGACACACAAATCCAGAGATCTGCATACACTACACAGACCTCTAACTAATCGTAAATTCACCTGCAGGCGCCATTTTGAGGATGAGGAGAGGATAGGCAACGTTGGAACAGCCGGAAGGGTTGTTGCACACACTCATACAAACATCTGGATCAGCACAGGCTACCATGTCTGCAACCGTTTATTCTTCTTCGTAACCACTTCTTACAATTTCTGATTTACTCTATGGTTGCGTGATTTTGCTGATGGCTTATTTCTATATGACTAATAACCGTTGTGTGTAAAGAAACTGTTCAGTTTCATTGCATTATCAAGAAAGAAAAAATTGAATTGTATTGCATCACCCAATGTCTGTTATTTGTAAGTTAAGTAAGCACGTTATTGACCGCTTTACTTCAAGAAATAATGAACACATGTCCAATATTTTGTTTGGTTAATTATTAGAAACCCCATTAAAATTGTCTCCTGAGTGCCCTTAACAATCCTTCCGTTCTTTCCACCTCATTTCCTCTTGTTTCCTATTCAAGACAATATGGACATCGTAACTTTAAAATAATCTGTGTTGATCAAGAGGTCAGGCACTAACCAGGGTACACGACTCTACTGATCATCCCGGGATGATGATCAGAAACAAGGGAGTCATCTTCAGCAAGCCCGCCATCAGCGTGGCAGCTTTTGCATGCGCCATGTTCTTGGCAGCAAGCGCCCTCTGGACAATGACCTAGACAAGAGTTTGCTGACTTAAGTTCCCGAGATACATTCCCATAATAAATCTTAAAAGATGTTTTAAATTTAAAGATAGTTTTCATTATTTTGCTGCTTGTTACTATGTTTAAAACAAAACCATTAATTTTCGTGATTTCTACATAATTTAGTTCTTCTTACTGCATTTCACTCTTTTCTCCCTCACTCTCTCTCCCCCTCCCCCAAAATCAATTTCCACCCGATTTTCTTCCTTCTTTTTCTCAAAACCTGTAACCGAGACGCTGTGTTATTTGTATTTATTAGGTATTTTAGCCATTCATTTCTAAGACGCCACAATGATTTCATTCTAAAATATTTAGAGGCCAACCAGACTCCAACATGAAAAGCTGTTGACTGGCTAACAAACCATAGCGCTCTCATATTAGTATTTTAGAGAACTAATTTGTGAATCTGTGTTTATTTTTTTGTTTTGTTTTTAGAATAGCAAACCTTCATACTAACCTGACGTCAATAACGGCCATAACTTATTTGAGATCTTCGAGCACATGCTGATAGAGTTTTGCCAAATCAGTAAACTAATTCTTGACTTCTTTGCAAAACCCTAAAGAGAACTGCTCTGCTCAAAAGCTCATACCTCGCAAAATGTTTTTTGCCCATATTCTAGAAATCAGTACCTTTAAATTAATTATGTTAATTTTATTTATATGAAAACATTTCTGTATTTAAGTGAGCCTTTACCAACCCATTTCCTTCCAAAAAAAAAAAAAAATAAATAAAAAATAAAAATCCTACATGTTCTTTATCATGTCGACTTACCTGGTCGGAACACCAGTACCAAAGTGAGGCCAGAGTGGCCCTTGCCAGGACCCCGGGCCATGGGAGATCAGAGTTCAGGGGGTCACGGAAGAGGTGAAAGGCGTCATGGCGAGGCTTGCCGCACGTGCTGTTGCTAGTCGTAGCGTTAGCGAGCACAGAAGGAACCGCCTCCATATACTTGAAGTACAGAGCTTCCAGACCACCAACCTTTGCGTACGCTAGGAAGAGACACAGAAAACAATTTTTTAAATACATTCACTAAGTTCTGAACGGAAATTGTCACTAAAGTGTGATTCTGTTTAAGCTCATACACCTCGTGCTACAAGCTAACAGGAAGACAGGATAGCACTTCATTTTTAAAGCTTTCTGAGAAGGATTTATAAAATTCCCAGACAGATCAACTTACCCATGGAAGCAAGGAACACAGCTCCACCAAGCATGACAACTGTTTGGAAGGTATCAGTGAACACTACAGCCGCCAAGCCACCTGCAAGAGAATTGCATCGTAGTCTGTGAATTATAATAAAAATTGTTCTCTGCTTCTTACACCCAGTGTAACCCATTATATACGTTCACGAGCAAATAGGTGCAAGTTCCTGGTTATCTTTGTGTTTTCCCACCAATGCCGCATTTTAGCATATTCGATGAGGTGAACATTAAGCGGATTGGTTGGCCGAGCAAAGGAGATGGCATTGTACGTATACGTAGAAAATATAAATATGAACAGAATCAAAACCATAACTTAAATGAAAAGAAAAAATCCTGCTTGTTAATGTTCTAAAGATGCTTTATAAAAACGGAGTAGCAAGTTGTTCAGTTCTCTAGTTATCGGCAAGTCGTTCACCTCAATAGGACAAAGAAAGTCGTGCCCATGGGGAGGGTTGTGGGAAAGTAACTCCTGTTGCAAGTTTTTCTCTTTGCCCAAGACCTCTCACCTGCAAGTGTGTAGAGGGCAGTGACGATGAGCAGAGGAATCATCGACAGGTAAATGTTCCAGCCTGTGGCCTGTTGTATGAAAATCCCTCCCGCGTATACGTCAACCTGTCAATCATAACAACTGGAGGTCCTCAAAGTGCGGATTGATTAGAATACTGGTATCCCAACCCTGAGGCGTACGGTTCGATTCTCGTGTGGAACAATGACATTCCCAGACTCAGCCGTCGGGAATAAGAATAACCTAACTCCATACAGAATTGGCGGAGATAAGGCAGCGAGGGAGAGGAGATGGGAGCCACCCTCACAAAAAGCTGGCCCCGAGAACTTTAACAGAGATCGAGAAAGGTTAGGGGACAACTTTTACCTTCACTTTTTACCTCACAATGTGCGTGCACGCTTACCTGTGGCAGGTGGATCAGACAAACACTTTCTTTAATTCTTGATGCTCTCTGACCACCTGTAAATCTGTTTTTATGTTTGTTTGTTTGTTTTTGTTTGTTTGTTTGTTTGTTTGTTTGTTGTTTTTTTGTCGGTGAGACAGGATCTGATATGTATATGGGGTAAGTCTATTGATCAGTGAATGGAAGGACAGAGGTGTGCACTAATTACACAATGAAGCAAGGAGAAAGGAAAGATGGAGATGAAAGTAGACCCGCATGGAGGATAGAAAGAAAGAAAACGAGGGAGGTGTGAAATAAAGAAAGTAAAACTTACTGATATTTTTGTCAGGACGTAGAGAGCAAGAGCCACAGAGCTGAGATAAATCCTCATTCTGTAACCTCCAAACCTGCGGCCGAGATACTCAGGGATAGTAAACACCTGGAGACAAACACACTCAGAGCATTTTCTGACGCATAAAATTTTCGTAGACATTATATAAAAATGCTCTTAAGCATCGAAACGGATGCACACCTGTTATTCTTTTACGCCGTACAATACATCACAAAAGCTTACAAATATAATGAACAAAATTGCAAAAATCAATTCTCATTTCTAGCCTCAAAATCTTTATTCAGAATTTATCGAAGGAGAGGAATAAAAAAAAAAATGCTGATGAAATTTCTACTTTGAAGTTTTTTTTAAAGCAATTTACTTTACCTGTGCCTTTAGATAAATAGGTAGAAAAACCCATCCCAGCAGCAAAAGAAGCAAGACTGCCTGCACACAGACACACCACTGTGATGCATTTTATAATCATGATTTAATTGTACATTTATGTGATTAGATTCTTTCTATCAGGGAGGATGTTAACTAACTTTACTTCGGGGACGCAAAAACGAAAACTGACCCCCAGCTCGAAGTTGGCCACTGCGATTCCAGAGGCAGCACCACTTCCAGCCAGACCCACGAAATGCTCGCTGCCGATGTTGCTGGCGAAGAGAGAGGCTCCGATCTTGAGTGAGATTCCATGATGAGGACACGGACCAAGACAGCGAGAATAGAGCAGATAAGAGCTTAATGTGCTGAGTTCCTATTTTGATTTACTTTTGAGAATGTATCGTGTATTGTACCTACATGAGTACATACACACTCATCACACACACATCTCACACACACACGTACACACTCATCACAAGCACACACGCTGCAGCAGCAGTGACAACACTGGTCACATCAGAACTCAGCTTGTAATCACTTACAGGGATCCAGTGCATTGTTCTTCCTGCCAAAAAGTATCCTTGAACGCTCTCTCTATTTTTCCTGCGCATTGACTGCAGACATAATCAGTATTATCAATATTTTCTTCCATCATTAAATTGTTTTCTTTCTTATACAGCAATCACAAAAAGCGTTTTTTTAATTAAAAAACGTGTTAACGTCTACTGATGAAGATCTCGCTCTCTCACACACAATGTACACGCATTTTGTAACTTTACAAATATATGTATGCATGAGTGTATACAAAGGACATCCTTTCCACTAATTGATGTGCAAGGTAGGCGGAGAGAAAAAAGGTCAAGGCACGAATTAAATTGCGAGGAACGTGTCCGTGATGAAGCCACTACACATACTGAAGAAATATGGATAAAATGTGGTCATCTCTGGCAAATGTATAATTATCTATTAATTGTTTTAAAAAGATATTCGATTTTATATTAAATATACATTACATTGTTTTAGTCCAATGTCATAGTTGACCTCGTCTTCGGAAGGTTTTTACATTCGTGAATTATCTATTTGTCTACGTCACCTTGAATTCATTTTACTTTCAGTCTGCAGTGCACACAGAATGAGGTCGATCACCCATCGCTTCTAGGTCAAGGTTTACGACAGATGTGTCAGATAATTTCAACTATAGGTTGACTATACTGTGCTGACTTCAACAACTGTATCCAGCTATTTGCAGCAGCTTTCTCAATCGTCACCTCCACTGTTTCAACAACTGCTGTTACTACTCCGCCATCATTGTACACAAGGACAAATTGGAGGTATAAAGCTGGTATTTCAAATATCTTGCTCAGCTCAGGACCTTATGTGATTAGATAACAGCAACAATGGCAGAACTCAACAACATACAAAGACACGTGTACAGCAGACAGCCTCCATACCAAACCAAATCTTTGCAAGTTTGATAATCCTCATTATCCTGCAGAGCTGGACTGGTCACCTTCAGAAAAAGACTGAAGCCTTTCAGATGAGGTGCTTTCGGAGATTCCTCCACAGCTGGTAAGAGGAACAGGCAACTCAGAAACTGGGCCAAAACATTCTTGAACGAAACTGTCACCTGCTTCGTTTTTTACGACCACTTAAGGCAAAGGACTCAAAACAGAACTCCTGTGAGTTTATTTCTAATTCAATGACCCCTTCATTTGTTTTACCCATGATGTAGACATCTTCTGTGATGAAATATATTTACTGCAACAAAGTGAGGACTTCCTTCTGCTTCTTTTTTTCTTTTAATATCAAGAACTATGCTTCCAAAAATAATAAACTCACTTATTTTGATGGGAACTAAAACAGACAAACAGTGAGCACACATGGCACCGCTAGTACTTACCACAAGGCCCACAGTGACAACGAAAACGAAATAAACTCCAATTACAGTGTAGTCAATCCAGCTGTTCAGCCCATATTCCATTGTAGCGTTTTTCTCGTTTATGCAATAACACAATTATCACTGTTTTCAAAACAGGTCAGGTGCAAAGAAGCCCAGAATCTCTAGATTTACTGTCAATCAGATAAAGATGATTTAGTAAAGGAGTGCTTCATTTTACTAATGACTGTTAATGTACTAGCTTATGACAGTATTTCTCTCAACTGCATTTGGATGATGTGTTTCTTCACAGATGCTGATAACAAAATACTCTTTAGTGCAAAAAAAAAAAAAAAATGTTATCAGTGAGAATGATAAAAGCAATCTGTCTTGGTCTGTCCTTACTTGAAACTGGAGCAGATTTTGAAACCGACTGCACTAAGTTAGATGTCTTTAACATGTCACTTCTTGGCATACGATTACACCTCTTGTCAGAAGGTATATTCACATCATAATTACTTCATCATGTACAACTCAAAATGAGTAAAGCAAAAATTTTTTTATTATGCACACACACACAATTCATATTATACATTTCCTCACCCAGCATGATGCTAAATGTATGCGGAAGGAAGACACTTCAGAAGCAGACACACAGTAAATGCAAGTTCACAATCTATACTTCTGTAAATAAATTTCAATATTTAAAAATCTTAAAATTTGTTTTCACCAGAAACCGTGTACATGAATGTCAAAATGGCAAACAGATGTTTACTCCTAATTCAGGACTGTAACCCCCAAAACTCCATGGCTTGATGAAGTCATAGTACCAGCTATAAAGATAATTATGACTTTCATCAGAAAATAAAATAAAATAGACACATAGTAATATGCAAATCCCTCTCATGTTAACATCATTCACAAAAGAAAAATATATTGACAGCAAAATCCATCATAGCAATACTGTAATTTTACATCTCGATTATTTAATGAACTTGAGTCTTGACAGATTATCAGTTTCAGGCACGCAATAGTACAGTGTAGATGCAAGTCACTTATGATGACAACTACATCCTGTTGGTAATGGCTGTAAATGGTTAAGTGAGACAAAAGCTGAAGAGAAGTTAAAGCAGGAAAAATTACTTTATAGAATTATTTGCGGATTGACACAAGTGATAGAGAAAGCAAATAAATTATTTCAACTATCATAATTGTTGCATTTAATAAAAATGACATGGAATGTTATGCTGCTGCTGTTAACATATTATCAGTGAACACTTACATAGCACATCTTTTAAAACGTATAGTTTAAAAACTAAACTCTAAATATAAATTTAAGTGTCAAAATGCCCACGAAAACAAGAGACTGGAATAATTCGTAAAATGTTTTACAAACTCTACTGAAGTTTTTTGGCAAATCATCAATAAAAAAGCAAAATAATTCACTGCACTTTTGAAAACGACAACAATAATTAGATTTTAGAAAAGAAAGCTATTCAGCAAAATACATCTTCATTGTAAGGCAGAGTCACAAACATATACATAAGACAGCACAACCACCACAATTTGACTGGCTTGTTTAAAAAGGCTTTTTTATATTTTTCACACACTCCGGAAATAACACGTCATTAAAGCATACCACAGCATGAAATCAAAAGTGCTGCAATAAAGTTTGGTACCAACAAACAACTCTAGATATAAACTATTGTTGACTGTCATTCTGGTTTCAGAGTGGTTTATAAAATAAAAGTATAAAAAATCACACAAAACTTTCTGAGAACATCCTAGCCCAGCATAATTATTTCACACACATTACTACTGCAATAAACTTGGCCACGACAATCAAATGCCAATGATGAGGGTGGTATGGGAAAACTATCTAGAGACACAATGAGTTATACAGTTAATAGGGCAAATATGTAATTGTTACCCTAACCCTTGGCAAAGAACAATGAAAAAAATATACCAAACAAACCTACTAAATTCTTCAATGTGATATCCCCAGCACTGTACTGTAGAAGTCTTCAGCACAGCCTTCTTCGTCACCTATATGCACATCATGAAACAGGAATATAAAAGAATAAATCATCAAGTTTTTCAAAGACAAATTTGTAGAAATACTCATGTATCCAAGTAAAGAAAGTACATGCTATCGTTTCCTTCTGGTTGTTCTCACTTCTTACCTCCAAGTGTATTATCATACTGAAAACATTATGGCATTTTCTCCACTCCACTCATTTGACACATTATAGCAGAATAGCATTCCACCTTGCGCTGATTTAAGTTACGAGTAGTTTGCATAAACCAGCATTGTTCTTGTATGCTCTGTGGTCATTCTGTGCAGCAGCTTACCAAGCCATGATAAACCTGCAGTGACAATTGTACGAAATGCGTATGCAATCAGTAATCAGTAAATAGCTAAGAAAATTTTTATTTGGAATGGTGGTGCAGACTGATTTGACAATGCACAGACACAAAATTGAAGGCCTCACCATCAAACCATTGAAACTATCCTCTATTGTTAGTCCTAGACAGTAAGAGTGTGTCATATTCACTTTAAGATGGGTTACAAACTTTGTGCAGCAAGATGAACGACTTATCACTATGTTATAACAATATACACTATCATCCATGTCATGCTTTATGTGTTTCATATGATGGAACACTATCTTCTTTAGATATAGGTTTTTATTTTGAGTTTTATTCATATTCTTTCAATGATTGTTGTAATTTTAGTATTTGCAGCAAATTTGACTAGACTATATTAAAGCTGGTCTGTGTATATTCATTTCTTATTAATGTCCAACCCTGTCCTTCCCTTTTGTCAAGTGATTTTTGACAAAGCCTATTACTTCATTCTAAAAACAAAAGAAAGAAATGAATTTCTCTGGAATGTGATTAAAATGCTGTTTTTTTACAATAAAAAACACCAAGACAGCAGCATCACAGATCACAACATCTTCATGCCCTGACTGCCTGCTGGTCATGTCAGCTTCTGTACCCATCGTCAGGTGTTTCCGGAGAAAGTTTCAGGAGAAGATGTTGATTGCCTTCCTCACTATTACTCCTACACCTGAAAAACATGAATACAGGCAGATAAATAAATAATATTAAAAAAAAAAGATAGATTTAATTGTTTCATAAGCAGCTGCTTACTCAGCCTAAAGTTGGTTATACGACACATGAAAGCCATTTATAATTGAAAACTTCATCCTCAGCACTAAGTCACTATGAGGGATCTCTACTAGTTATATGAGGGAAGCCACAGATCTGAAGCTAATGTGGCTTCCACAAACTACTATTACAATCTGTGCAAGACTTATCTAGCAGTTTTAGCTCAGGTTGGGAAAACAATCCCACAGGGGAGCCCGACAGCCAGCTTCTGAAAGTTTTTTTTAAATTTTTGCCAATAATTTATTGTCAACAATTATGCAATAAAACAATTCTTCTTTATGCTGTCTTTAATTTCATTAGACTGTTAAAATGAACATACTTATTTTGTATGCAAAACCCAAATGGCTATGGATACTATACCTTGTCCTCATTTGCATGTGACATGCTTTCTTTTCTTTTCAGCCTGGAGTAGGAAATAATTCACCAAAAAGTAGACCCTTAAGAAGACAAGAGAGTGGCAATAGCATATGCCCGAAATGTCCATCTTTCTCCAATGTGATCAAAAAGAAACACCAGTCATCAAGCCTCCTATTCCTTTCCTGTTAAAACATTAAAAAAGCAGCTGGAACAAAGGCCTGTGTAATATATACTTTTCAAAAAAAAAAAGACAAAAAGAGAAGGCAACTAACAAATGTTCCTTTCATCACAGAAGAAAGTTTCAAAAAAAAAAAATGCAAAGTATACTAATCCATATCAAATTACTAATACTCTGTTGTGCAGTAATACAAGTACAATTTTAGGATATAAATCTGTGACAATCTCCATAACCGTGAGCAGAAACAAGAATGCATACCTTAAGCCACTCCTACCCACCCACTATCCAACTAACCAATCTATTCACCAATTCCAAAGTGGATCCCTCCGACAAGACCTTGAACTGTGGCCTGCATTCCTGAAGGTGCCAGAATGTGCATAATTTGCTGCAGATGCCCACATAAGAACCAAAGGTTGATGCTGTGGAGAGGCTCAATTATCAGTACAAACGATGGATTGATAAGCAGTGAAGTAACGCAAGTAGGCGGATTGTCAGTGCAGCCATGTGGCGATGTATAGAACAGGAGACTGGGCCAAGATGCTTAATAACTGGCCAGATCCTAAAAACGCTTGGGACTGGCAAAATAATAACAAGTTGCTGCAAATGTCTGCATGGTTAGAAGTAAAAACTGCAAGTTAAATTCCTAAAGTTAGATAATATGCTTTTGGAAACAGATAAAAACTAATCTTTATGCGCGTAGTATTGCAATAAGAATAAAACAAGGCCATTAACTTACCCTTACTATATATAGTTTTCATGAATCAATATCACAAATAAAAACTTGCACAAACGATTAAAAAACACTTACACATGAAACATTCCAGAAAAACAAAAAAAAAAAAAAAAACAAATGTTCAGTATAATCTGTAATGGTTATATTTCATATCTAAGTATTAGCATTTATGGTTTAATTCTTATTTGGTTAGCTGCGTTAGGCTCTGCTATATTAGATTCTTAATTATCAGCACAGCAACAAATAAGTAAATGAAGATAACAAATTATGGAATCCTCAATAACAGTTAACCCAAGACTCAAGCCAACAAATCAAAGGGGTAGCTCCAAGATCAAGCAAATACCACAAAGAAAAGAAATCCTTTCCTATGGTGCCATTTATCATGCAAATGCAGACACAGACAAAAATGCTAGAACTTTCCTTTTATTTTAAAACAGTCAAAATATTCAGAAGGTGATCCACTAGTCACGTCTTCGAAGTCATGTAGAAGCTATAACGAGCTGCGAAAGAAAAGCACTGCAAGAATGTTAGAAGAGAAATTGTAGTCAATCATATTTCTTGACTGGACTGATGTCATGACAAAAGTTGACGTGATGGCTAAAGTGCATAGCCAACTGTTGCCCCATTCTCTGTTTTCCAAACTTGTGCCCTTGTATCTTTCAGTGTTAAAGGCAGTTGCATCAGCCATGAAAAGATAGGCCAAAGACCTATGTTGCAAAACAGGTCACACCAAAACAGTAAGACCAGAAGGTTGTATCAAATTCCGCTTTTTGTGAGAGAATGCCCTTAATATAATCTTAATGTGATCT